>NC_092227.1:87409011-87609011 GCF_036320965.1 Panulirus ornatus
TTTTAAAGCGGGTGGTGGATTATTTCAAAGTGGGTGGTGGATTATTTTAAAGCGGGTGGTGGATTATTTCAAAGTGGGTGGTGGATTATTTTAAAGCGGGTGGTGGATTATTTCAAAGTGGGTGGTGGATATTTTAAAGCGGGTGGTGGATTATTTCAAAGTGGGTGGTGGATTATTTCAAAGTGGGTATTGGATTATTTTAAAGCGGGTGGTGGATTATTTTAAAGCGGGTGGTGGATTATTTCAAAGTGGGTGGTGGATTATTTTAAAGCGGTTGGTGGATTATTTCAAAGTGGGTGGTGGATTATTTTAAAGCGGTTGGTGGATTATTTCAAAGTGGGTGGTGGATTATTTTAAAGCGGTTGGTGGATTATTTCAAAGTGGGTGGTGGATTATTTTAAAGCGGGTGGTGGATTATTTCAAAGTGGGTGGTGGATTATTTTAAAGCGGGTGGTGGATTATTTCAAAGTGGGTGGTGGATTATTTTAAAGCGGTTGGTGGATTATTTCAAAGTGGGTGGTGGATTATTTTAAAGCGGTTGGTGGATTATTTGAAAGTGGGTGGTGGATTATTTTAAAGCGGGTGGTGGATTATTTCAAAGTGGGTGGCGGATTATTTTAAAGCGGGTGGTGGATTTTTTCAAAGTGGGTGGCGGATTATTTTAAAGTGGGTGGTGGATTATTTTAAAGCGGTTGGTGGATTATTTCAAAGTGGGTGGCGGATTATTTTAAAGCGGGTGGTGGATTATTTTAAAGCGGGTGGTGGATTATTTTTAAAGCGGTTGGTGGATTATTTCAAAGCGGTTGGTGGATTATTTCAAAGCGGTTGGTGGATTATTTTAAAGCGGGTGGTGGATTATTTTTAAAGCGGGTGGTGGATTATTTCAAAGCGGTTGGTGGATTATTTCAAAGCGGGTGGTGGATTATTGTAAAGCGGTTGTTGGATAATTTTTGAAGTAAGATAATCATTGATAAAACTCTCCCCATCATCATAGGGTTCTTAGTAATATTATTACCAGTATTGCATCTTATAATGAGCAGTGAAGTTTATCTCAATTTTCAAGACAATTATCTTTTTTAGAAGATTTATTGATTATCGATATTGAACAACTGACATTATTTTTTACTAAAATTTTGGAATTTGACATTGACTATTTTTAGATTTTAGTTATTGGATGTGGGATTTGAACCAATTCTTATGTATCCAGGATGAGTACCAGATCCTGTGTCAGTTCTGGGTCAGTTATCCTGGGTGGGGACTGGGTACCCAGAGTGACCCTGGGTGGGGACTGGGTGAGTGACCCTGGGTGGGGACTGGGTGAGTGACCCTGGGTGGGGACTGGGTGAGTGATCCTGGGTGGGGACTGGGTGAGTGATCCTGGGTGAGTGATCCTGGGTGGTGACTGGGTGAGTGACCCTGGGTGGGGACTGGGTGAGTGATCCTGGGTGGGGACTGGGTGAGTGATCCTGGGTGGGGACTGGGTGAGTGACCCTGGGTGGGTACTGGGTGAGTGACCCTGGATGGGGACTGGGTGAATGACCCTGGGTGGGGACTGGGTGAGTGACCCTGGGTGGGGACTGGGTGAGTGACCCTGGGTGGGGACTGGGTGAGTGACCCTGGGTGGGGACTGGGTGAGTGATCCTGGGTGGGGACTGGGTGAGTGATCCTGGGTGAGTGATCCTGGGTGGGTACTGGGTGAGTGACCCTGGGTGGGTACTGGGTGAGTGACCCTGGGTGGGTACTGGGTGAGTGACCCTGGATGGGGACTGGGTGAATGACCCTGGGTGGGGACTGGGTGAGTGACCCTGGGTGGGTACTGAGTGAGTGACCCTGGATGGGGACTGGGTGAGTGACCCTGGGTGGGGACTGGGTGAGTGACCCTGGGTGGGGACTGGGTGAGTGACCCTGGGTGGGGACTGGGTGAGTGACCCTGGGTGGGGACTGGGGTGAGTGATCCTGGGTGGGGACTGGGTGAGTGGTTAACCCGGATAGGAGATGAGTAGATAATAGTGAGTTTGCAAGGTACTTGGTGGATATACGTTTGACTCACCTCACCTATATACAGTGGGTGATGTACTAGGGTGAGTATGTGGGTGACGTTACTGGGTACGGGGGAGAGTGATGAGGGAGAGAGGGGTAGGGGAGGTTACCTAGGTAGAGGGGGTGGGGGGGTTACCTGCAGTACCTGGCAGGCTGTTGGCCGACACCCTCATGACCCCCTTCAACCTTGTCCAGGTAGTGAAACCAGGTGATGTGTCTCCGTAGAGTTGGTTAATGTGTTGGCTTAGTCCCGCAGATCTTGCCCTTACGATGGTTTGGGAGGTCTTCTACCCCCACAGCTGGGTCTGGCACCTTACCTTACCTTACGTATACCTTACGATGGTTTGGGAGGTCTTCTACCCCCACAGCTGAGTCTGGCACCTTACCTTACCTTGAGTATACCTTACGATGGTTTGGGAGGTCTTCTACCCCCACAGCTGGGTCTGGCACCTTACCTTACCTTACGTATACCTTACGATGGTTTGGGAGGTCTTCTACCCCCACTGCTGGGTCTGGCACCTTACCTTACCTTACGTATACCTTACGATGGTTTGGGAGGTCTTCTACCCCCACTGCTGGGTCTGGCACCTTACCTTACCTTACGTATACCTTACGATGGTTTGGGAGGTCTTCTACCCCCCATAGCTGGGTCTGGAACGAAGCTCTCGTGTGTGTGTGTGTGTGAGAGAGAGAGAGAGAGAGAGAGAGAGAGAGAGATTCTTTTTTTTCATCTTATGAGTCAGTGAGCGTCACATGCAGCAGCTGGTGTCGTGTGGTCGTGTTCCCAGGTCAGTAAAGGTTTGGCAAATATCTTCTTTCAAAAGACTTTAAGTTGATGGGACCACCTTATCAGCTCGGGTCATACATACGACCCCCTCAGTGGATGGATGATAGTCCTTATCAGTTTGGCTCCGACGTACGACCCGAGGAGGTCGTTCGTACCTTCTTGTCAGTGTGGACCCGACGTACGACCTCAACAGGTCGTTGACAGTCTCTTGCCCCCGTGGCCCCCGAGACACGCCCCGAGCAGGTCGTGCTTGTCGTCAGTGTGACTCACCGTACGACCCCCTCACGGGTCGTTGATACCGTCACACCCAGGACGGGCTGGTGGAGAGGACAACATAAACAAAAACTAGCATAACTTACTACAATATCATCCCCCCCAACACACACACACACACACACACACACACACACACACACACATACCAGACTGTTAGTCCACTGGTCTAATAAGCCACAGGATAATTAGGGGTAATTAGCAGTTACCGGCCGGGTGACTGTACCCAGATAGAGCCATCTGTCTGTAATAATGCATGGTATATAACCAGCTGCTGTGATGTGTGTGTGTGTGTGTGTTGCTGAGCCAGACGGGCCTTCAAGACAATGTCCACCATCTTGGGGTTCCATACAAGGCGTCCAGCTGGTCCCTGGTGTCTTATCCACAGTCCCGGGGCCGTCCACCAGGCTACACTGTCCTCTGACGTCCTGAGACACGACCCTGTAGACTGGCTCACACCACGTCTCACGACGCGCCTCCTCAGATCACACCGTCTCCACCCGTCTATACCCACACCACATTAACCTGTCCTCTGTATCATGTGGCTGTGAGAGATATTCAATCCCTCAAAGTACACACTGGTTAACTACAGTTCCCCACAACTGTGTCATCTTAAATCTTCACAGTGAATGGTGCTCCTGGTGGCTGTATATCAGGCATGACACAAAACTTTCAATCTAACAGAATGACGAATCACATTCCACCAGAACTAACCATTTTGTTTGAACAAATGACACATTCCTGACAGGTTATTTGAACACTCGACTTTTACCTAAATGAACAACACTAACAATTTTTTTTTTTTACGATATCGTTAGAGCAAAACTAAAGAATTTTGTTACAGACTTTAAGAAATCTCACGAGAATTAGGGGGAAGTTGTTGAACAGTTGAACAAGTTATCTGGCGAGACTGGAGACTCATGTTGTAAGAACTCACACTAATCTGCCTCACACTGGTCTGCCTCATACTAGTCTGCCTCACACTGATTGCCCCCATACTAGTCTGCCTCACACTGATTGCCCTCATACTGGTCTGCCTGACACTGGTCTGCCTCATACTAGTCTGCCTCACACTGGTCTGCCTCACACTGATTGCCCTCATACTGGTCTGCCTCACAGTGGTCTGCCTCACACTGGTCTACCTCACAGTGGTCTCCCTCACAGTGGTCTACCTCACAGTGGTCTCCCTCACAGTGGTCTGCCTCACACTGGTCTACCTCACAGTGGTCTCCCTCACACTGGTCTGCCTCACACTGGTCGGCCTCACAGTGGTTGCCCCTCACAACAACGCATACATGAGGGAGGTTCGTCCTTACCCGAGTCTCACATGAGCCAGTCATCCCTCTCCACCCCTGACTGGCTCGCCACCTCCCCTCCACTCCTTGACAGTTGTGGGGATTCTGGGCTCGAGAAACTGCTGTAATGGGTCGTTTCACTGCCCCCCCCCCCTCCCTCGCTTGTTTCCCTAGTAGTTTGCTGATTACGCACCTTAATGTCAACAGGGACGTTTCACGCGATGTATTTCCAAGGTTTTCGACCATGGATGTATACAGTTACACGATAGTGATGCGTCATCCTGGTAATACATCCTTTGTATTCATACATGAATGTAAGGGATGATGTATACATCATGAGAGGGGGCAACCACCTTTATGAGTGAGGCTCCAACCACCAAACGACCACCACCAGGTCGTGGGTGTCATCTGCACTGACGTGTTCCTGACGTACGACCTCCATCGTTACCGTTGTGGCTCCAGCGTACGACCCCGAGTGGTCGTTGGTAACGCGTTACCATTGTGGCCTGGACACACAACCCACAACAAAGAAACGAAATCTCCCACTTTCCGTTTTCTAACAGTTTGAATAACTTGTTCCCAAAGGACAGTTTCTGAGGCTTTAGGGATAAGCCGTTTTTGATGGTTCTCGTTTTCTTCACCGCTAGATCCTCGGGTTCTCGTTTTCATCCTCGCTAGATCCGCGATGTCTCGTTTTCTTCCGTACCGGATCTAGGGGCTCTCGTTTTCTTCTTCGTTAGATTCACGGCCACTCGTTTTCTTCTTCGTTAGATTCACGGCCACTCGTTTTCTTCCTCGTTAGATTCACGGCCACTCGTTTTCTTCCTCGTTAGATTCACGGCCACTCGTTTTCTTCCTTGTTAGATTCACGGCCACTCGTTTTCTTCGTCGTTAGTTAGATCCACGTGTTTTCGTTTTCGTTCTCATTAGATCGACGGACTCGTTTTCTTTTCCTTAGTAGATATACGGGCTCCCGTTTTCAGTTCACGTGTGCGTAAGGTCACGAGAGATGTTGCCATCACTTGGCGACCCTCGCCCCTCCGTTAACTGCGTATCCACTTCTCCCAAATCATCTTCTGAAATTTTCTGAGTTTGTCGTTTGTCGTTTGCCAGACTGTATCCTACGCCTCGCAAGATGGCCGCCGATATTCATGAAGCGAGGTATGTGGTATGAGCTCATGTCTGCCCCCATTTTCTGTCTGGCTAGATTCCCGGGCTCCCGTTTTCTTCCCGGCCGGGTGCACGGGCTGGCTGGCTGGCTGCGAGATACCGCGCATTCGCCACTCCAGCTCCCTCCAACCCTCCCTCCCTCCCTCCCTCCCTCCCGCGAGATTCCCGGGATTTTTTAAGTTTCACGTTGGTCGCCGGTGTAAGCCGATATCACACGGTATGGTCGCTCCCCTACCTCCTCCCCTCCCCCTCTCACACACACACACACACACACACACTCCCCTCCCCCTCCCTCCCACCCTGGTGGGGGGAGGAGGGGGTTGGGATGATATGGACACAAGAGACCTTTTATGTAGATATTATTTTTTTCAAAGTTATGGTAAAGTGATTTGATTTTTGTCAGGTTTTTTTTTTGTATTTTGATTTGGTGAATCTGTTTGTGACGGGGAAGAAGTTTATGAATTTGGTGTTGTCAGTTGGCCTGGTACGAGGTAGAGCGAGTGGTCTTCTGCTCCACCTCCAGCGTCCGTGTCTGTGCACATGACCCTGCCCATATCCGTGTCCATGTCCGTGTTAGTCTCCATTACCGTGTGTGTGTGTGTGTGTGTGTGTGTGTGTGTGTTTTCACGTACATGAACGTATCTGTGTCCATGACTGTGCCTGTGTGTGTGTGTGTGTGTGTGTGTGTGTGTGTGTGTGTGTGTGTGTGTGTGTGTCTATTTCCGTGTGCACGTCCGTGACTGTGTCCGTGTCCGTCCACTGGGTCAGTTTACATCCAGGTTCAGTCGTCCGTTCCTGTGTGATGACTGGTGACGTAACATAACGTCACATGTTGATGTGTTATGATGGAGACGCGTCATCATCATCACGTCACTATTACGTCATCATCACGTCACTATCACACGTCACAATCACGTCATCATCACGTCATCATCATCACGTCACCATCACGTCACTACCATCACGTCATCATCATCACGTCATCATCATCATCACCAGTGTGGCCGCCTGACCCTACGTTTCCCCACGCCCCAGACCGTCACCATGGCACAGTGGGTAGTTAGGTAGTTAGTGAGCCACGTGATTGGGGAGGAGCATTACGGAAACTATCGTACCTGTTCTGTTCAGGTCCTGGCGCTGCCGGAGGGGGAGGTGGTGGTGGGAACTGATCACCCCCCCCCCCCCCCCGCCCGTCATCACCTGCCTTACTGTCCTGTTGATGGTGATTGATGACGTGACACGCCGGGGGGGAGGGGGTAGGGGGGGGGAATCGATCATTTCCCGGGTCACGGTGAAGCTGGACGTGACTGAGGCTGGAGGTGTTACTGACGACGACAACACGTGATCACGGTGGGTGTATTGACACCTCCACCCACCACTACACCCCCGGAGGCTGAGGCTCTCTCTCTCTCTCTCTCTCTCTCTCTCTCTCTCTCTCTCTCTCTCTCTCTCTCTCTCTCTCTCTCTCTCTCTCTCCCCCATTCTCCACCCCAGTGCTGTCCCCTGAAGTTCCGGGGGATCGGGTTCGAACCCCTGGTCTGGCTGTGTGGATCAGTTGCCTCAAAAGGAACACACAAAAAAAGTGATTGAGTTCAGGTGAGTCAGCCAGAAGTCTGGGGGATAAATGTTTAGTTGGTTTTTACACAGAGATGTGTTTCATTGTCGGGCAAATGGATTATAACGGTGAGGTATTGGCACGCTGGGGAGCGGGTGTTGGCAGGGTGGGGAGCGGGTGTTGGCAGGGTGGGGAGCGGGTGTTGGCAGGCTGGAGAGCGGGTGTTGGCAGGGTGGGGAGCGGGTGTTGGCAGGCTGGGGAGCGGGTGTTGGCAGGGTGGGGAGCGGGTGTTGGCAGGCTGGAGAGCGGGTGTTGGCAGGGTGGGGAGCGGGTGTTGGCAGGCTGGAGAGCGGGTGTTGGCACTGTGGTGGCGATGTTGGTGAGGCCAGGGTCAGGGATGTGGTGGCGATGTTGGCGAGTCTTGGGAGGTTTTGGGGGGACAACAGTGCAGTCACCACCAAATACAGTAACACGACCTCCACCACCACCAACAGCTGTAGTGACAACTACACCAGCAGGAGGTGGTGATGGTGGGGTGGGGAGTGAGTGAGGGAGGTGTGTGTGCCGGCCCCGGCTAATACACCAGCCCTCCCTCACACGTCATGTATTATTCATGATGCTTCAGTGGGCAAATATCAGGGGTACATCACGACCGACCAGACTGATCGATCGCCGTGTACAGGCCGGCATGACCTTTGACCTTGACCTGTGTGACCTGCCCGATGTTGGGGGTGGGAGGGGAGGGGAGGTGGGGAAAGAATGACCAACACGTGACCTAGTGATCTTTGGAGGTCAGAAAAAGCACCCCATTTTCTCTCTCTCTTTTTTTAATGGTTCTTTCGTCTGTGTATGTTCCTGTGGTTGGTGTGATGATGTATGTATCTCGCGGTCACTGTGTGAAAACATATCTTTACTGGATCTCGCCGTCATCCTGACATGGGTTTGGGATCTCACTTTAGAGGCATCACATACCAGTGAGGTGGCTGTCGGCTCTTCCATGGTCGCCTGTTTGTGTCTTGGGACTATCAGAGCCAACTCCCCCCGGAACCATTTTTCCTTTCCTGTGTTGCATCAGATATGTCAACCCTCGGGAGACTTGAGAGGTCTTGTGTGTCAGTAGCTCGCTAGGCCGAGGGTGGAAGTGTTTGCTTTGCGCGGAGGACGCACACGTGCGTGTACCTCCCTGCAGGTAGACACAGAGGCACGTTGAACAAACTGGTGCCTTGGAGGACTGAGGGATATGTTCGGAGACTTTCTATCAATCCTCTGCTTTAATTAGGGTATGGGCAAGTGCTATCATGCTTTGATTAGGGTATGGGCTAGTGTTATTATGCTTTAATTAGGGTATGGGCTAGTGTTATTATGCTTTAATTAGGGTATGGGCAAGTGCTATTATGCTTTGATTAGGGTATGGGCTAGTGTTATTATGCTTTAATTAGGGTATGGGCAAGTGCTATTATGCTTTGATTAGGGTATGGGCAAGTGCTATTATGCTTTAATTAGGGTATGGGCAAGTGCTATTATGCTTTAATTAGGGTATGGGCAAGTGCTATTATGCTTTAATTAGGGTATGGGCAAGTGCTATCATGCTTTAATTAGGGTATGGGCAAGTGCTATCATGCTTTAATTAGGGTATGGGCAAGTGCTATTATGCTTTAATTAGGGTATGGGCAAGTGCTATTATGCTTTAATTAGGGTATGGGCAAGTGCTATTATGCTTTAATTAGGGTATGGGCAAGTGCTATCATGCTTTAATTAGGGTATGGGCAAGTGCTATTATGCTTTAATTAGGGTATGGGCAAGTGCTATTATGCTTTAATTAGGGTATGGGCAAGTGCTATTATGCTTTAATTAGGGTATGGGCAAGTGCTATCATGCTTTAATTAGGGTATGGGCAAGTGCTATCATGCTTTAATTAGGGTATGGGCAAGTGCTATCATGCTTTAATTAGGGTATGGGCAAGTGCTATCATGCTTTAATTAGGGTATGGGCTAGTGCTATCATGCTTTAATTAGGGTATGGGCAAGTGCTATTATGCTTTAATTAGGGTATGGGCAAGTGCTATCATGCTTTAATTAGGGTATGGGCTAGTGCTATCATGCTTTAATTAGGGTATGGGCAAGTGCTATCATGCTTTAATTAGGGTATGGGCTAGTGCTATCATGCTTTAATTAGGGTATGGGCAAGTGCTATTATGCTTTAATTAGGGTATGGGCAAGTGCTATCATGCTTTAATTAGGGTATGGGCAAGTGCTATCATGCTTTAATTAGGGTATGGGCAAGTGCTATTATGCTTTAATTAGGGTATGGGCAAGTGCTATCATGCTTTAATTAGGGTATGGGCAAGTGCTATCATGCTTTAATTAGGGTATGGGCAAGTGCTATCATGCTTTAATTAGGGTATGGGCTAGTGCTATCATGCTTTAATTAGGGTATGGGCTAGTGTTATCATGCTTTAATTAGGGTATGGGCAAGTGCTATCATGCTTTAATTAGGGTATGGGCTAGTGTTATCATGCTTTAATTAGGGTATGGGCAAGTGCTATCATGCTTTAATTAGGGTATGGGCTAGTGTTATCATGTATATCTACATCAGTACAATGCCCTTCTGTGCAGTCAGTGTGAAGCTGATGCTTGTACTGACCACATATGTGCCAGGGATCGAACCGGGGACCATTCAGATGGGCACCAGTGAGCGGGGACCATCACACGACCCAGACTGACGCAAGCCAACCCTCTCCCACCACGTTTTCTATGATCAAGGCGATCCGTCATACCCTCAGCGACCACGAAGCTATCTTGCCTTACATCGCGGCGTCATGTGTCAATACGCACATGCCGTAGATTGGAATAGATCACCCCGGAGCGCCCTTGTATCACCTTCGAGCGGACGCCTCATGATGACCTGGCCGCTGACGGGCTAATCCATAGCTTGGTGGTCGCTAGAGAGCCGACGCAAGGTCTCCTGGGTCACAGAAAACGTGGTGTGAGACCATTAACTTTTGTTTAGTTGATGTGGTTCAGTGGTCTTGCCTCATTGGTTCCCTTCCAAACATAAGCGGGTGTGGGTGAAAATGTTTATGTCAGCTTCATGTGTCAGTATATATATATATATATATATATATATATATATATATATATATATATATATATATATATATATATATATATATATATATATTTTCTTTCTTTCATACTATTCGCCATTTCCCGCATTAGCGAGGTAGCGTTGAAAACAGAGGACTGGGCCCTTGAGGGAATATCCTCACCTGGGCCCCTTCTCTGTTCCCTCTTTTGGAAAATTAAAAAAAAAAAAAAAAAAAAAAGTGAGAGGGGAGGATTTCCAGCCCCCCGCTCCCTCCCCTTTTAGTCGCCTTCTACGACACGCAGGGAATACGTGGGAAGTATTCTTTCTCCCCTATCCCCAGGGATATATATATATATATATATATATATATATATATATATATATATGGCCAGGTGAGGATATTCCAAAAAAGGCCCAGTCCTCTGTTCTTAACGCTACTTCGCTAACGCGGGAAATGGCATGTGAAGCGTCCGGGGTAAACCATGGAAAGCTGTGTAGATATGTATATTTGCGTGTGTGGACGTGTGTATGTACATGTGTATGGGGGGGGTTGGGCCATTTCTTTCGTCTGTTTCCTTGCGCTACCTCGCAACCGCGGGAGACAGCGACGAGGTATAAAAAAAAAAATATATATATATATATATATATATATATATATATATATATATATATATATATATATATATATATATATTTTTTTTTTTTTTTTTTTTTTTTTTTATACTTTGTCGCTGTCTCCCGCGATTGCGAGGTAGCGCGAGGAAACAGACGAAAGAAATGGCCCAACCCCCATACACACGTACATACACACGTCCACACACGCAAATATACATACCTACACAGCTTTCCATGGTTTACCCCAGACGCTTCACATGCCATTTCCCGCGTTAGCGAAGTAGCGTTAAGAACAGAGGACTGTTATATATATATATATATATATATATATATATCATCAAGAGAGCAAGGTGTGTGTGTGTGTGTGTGCGAGTATGTAAAGAGGAGGATAAGTGATTCCTGGTGAAGGTAGGTCTGCGGCCAGGGTGCTTGGTGTCATTATGGCTGTTTGATGGTCTCATGGATTTGGTGGTAAGGGAGGTTAATGCAAGGGTCTTGGAGAGAGGGGCAGATATGCACTCTGTGGGGGTGAGGGCGGGTGGGTGGGGTAGCGGGGGGCGGGCTGAGAAGTGAGTCATTTGTTGCTTGCTGATTAAACGTCACTGGTGGTTGATTCGGGTGAGAAACTGCGTAAGTTGGTGTCTGAGTTAAGGGGAGTGTGTTAAGGAGAACGTAGCGATTAAATGTGAGTACAAGTATGGTTAGAAGGTTTAGCCGTGCAGAGAGAGGGAGGGGGGTTAGTTTAGTGTGAGTTTGAGTGAAGATAACTTGGTGGAAGTGTTTTAGATACCTGGGAGTGGACATGGCAGCAAATGGAACCGTGGAAGCGGAAGTGAGTCATAGGGTGGGTGAGGGTACGGAGGTTCGCCGTTTCCCTTTTGACCAAATCACTTTATGTGACTCACTTCGCATATCACCATGACCCAAACTCTACATCTGCCACCCTATCAACACACACATTCAACAGTCCTTCAAAACACTCTCTCCGTCTTCTTTTCACCTCACCACTACTTGCTAACTACTTCCCATTTGCCCTCTTCACTGATTTTCCCGTTTGTTTACTTTTTTCGTTCTATTAACCTCCTTCAAAATATCTAATTCTCCGTGAAGTTTGCTAATACTCGCTCACGCCAACTAGCATTCACTCCCTTTTTCAGCCCTTGCACCATCCTCTTGGCCTCCTGACACTTTCTCTTGTACATCTCTTAATCACTCGCACACCTTCCCTGTTAGCACCGCCCATTCGCCCCTCTTTCCATTTGCACTAGGAACTTAACGTCGTCATCCCACCAAGCTCTACCCTTTCACACCTGCTCACTCCCACCTCCCGCTTAAGATGCATTTCTCTCTTACATGTCATCACTACTTCCCTATTTACCTTCCATTCCTCATCCACTCCCCAAGCTTTATTTATTCTCGCCTTTTACCATTCCACACACATTCTCACCTGTTATTTTTTTTGTCTTTAGTAATAGAAGAGAGGGAGAAGAGGTGGGCCAAGGAAGGGATAGTTTGAATTGGAAGAGAAAATGAAGTGTGCACAGATGTGCGGTGTAAGTTTCACCCTCCTGCATGTTCAGGCCCCGATCACTCAAATTCTTTTTCACTCCATCTTCCACCTCCAATTTGGTCTTCCACTTCTCGTTCCCTCCACCTCTGACACATATATTCTCTTTTTCAATCTTTCCTCACTCATTCTCTCCATGTGACCACACCATTTCAATACATCCTCCTTTGCTCTCTCAACAACACTCTTTTTATTACCACACATCTCTCTTACCCTTTCATTACTTACTCGATCAAACCACCTCACACCACATACTGTCCTGAAACATTTCATTTCCAACACATCCACCCTCCTCCGTGCAACGCTATCTATAGCCCACGCCTCGCAACCATATAACATTGTTGGAACCTCTGTCCTTCAAACATACCTATTTTTGCTCTCCCAGATAACGTTCCCTCTTTACACACACACACACACACACACACACACACACACACACACACACATATATATATATATATATATATATATATATATATATATATATATATATATATATGTATTGTAGTAATTCTTCTATTTCCCAATGAAAGTTATTAATCACATATTCAACGATCAGAGTCTGATTAATAAAGCCTGTCTGTGATTATAACAGAATGATTAATTCCAAAATGTCTTTTTAGCTTGTGTTCGAATTGCCCCATTACCACTGCAACAGCCCTCTGTATGGTGATTATTTCCGGAGGTCTTGGTAGACATTGGTAGTGATGTTATTATACTCTGAGAATCTCTCTTCATGGAAGTTTAATTGCACTCAGTTGTGTCTGCTAATTAACCGTGTGTTGACAGCGGAGGATCATCAGCGATATTGGCCCAGTATGACGTGGGCGGTGTGGGCGGTGCTCATGTTGTGTTGCAAGACGCATGTCTGGACCAGCGTCTAGCTCTCCGACGCTAGCAAGGGTCCTACCTTTGTTCTCAAGGGTTTTACCATCATGCTAAAGGGTCGTGTCATCGTGCTGAAGGGTCGAACCGTCGTGCTCAAGGGTCGTACCATCGTGCTCAAGGGTCGTAACATCGTGCTCAAGGGTCGTACCGTCGTGCTCAAGGGTCGTACCGTCGTGCTCAAGGGTCGTACCATCGTGCTCAAGGGTCGTACCGTCGTGCTGAAGTGGGTTAAGGCCATGACCCTTGCTTACGTCATCTTCCTTCACAACCCTCTATGTTTGTACCACCCACAACCCTTTACCTTCCTCCCTCCCCCCACTCCCCCTCACACACACACACAACCCATCAACCTCCCCTTCCCCCTCCCCCTTCCTCCCCCCCTCCTCCCCCATCAACCTCCACTTGCCCGCCCTTGTCTTCTGACGTGGCAGGACGGTCTTAGACACCCCAGGACAGCCACCAGTGGTGTCCTCCAGGGATGTTTGCTGGCTTCCTCTCTTCTCTCTCTCTCTCTCTCTCTCTCTCTCTCTCTCTCTCTCTCTCTCTCTCTGCTGGCTTCGACCCCCCCCCCCCCCCCGTGTTTGGTTTAACCCCGTTTAACCTGACCAAAACCAGTTTGGGGAGAGTTGCCTTCAGCCGACGCTGCGGGGGGCGATATCTCTCTCCCTGTGTCTCTCATCAAGCGACACCGTGTGTGTGTGTGTGTGTGTGTGTGTGTGTGTGTGTGTGTGTGTGTGTGTGGGAGATGGAGAGATAATAGCGGCCACAGACGACCTTGATGGTCCGGTGTGTAACGAGTCGTTATCGGCTGCTGTGCTGTACACGTGTGTCGTGATGGGATTATCGACTCTGTGGACTTCGGACGAAAATAGTCACGCTCATTGTAAACACAGAGCCCCAGGCTGCTAAGCGCCCCCGCTGTCAGTGTGAGTGGGTGGAGGGCGTGTGCCCTGCGTCTGTGTGAGCGGGTGGAGGGCGTGTGCCCTGCGTCAGTGTGAGTGGGTGGAGGGCGTGTGCCTTGCGTCAGTGTGAGTGGGTGGAGGGCGTGTGCCCTATGTCAGTGTAAGTGGGTGGAGGGCGTGTGCCCTGCGTCATTATGAGTGTGTGGAGGGCGTGTGCCTTGCGTCGGTGTGATTGGGTGGAGGGCGTGTGCCCTGCGTCATTATGAGTGTGTGGAGGGCGTGTGCCTTGCGTCGGTGTGATTAGGTGGAGGGCGTGTGCCCTACGTCAGTGTAAGTGGGTGGAGGGCGTGTGCCCTGCGTCAGTGTGAGTGGGTTTGAGGGTGTGTGCCCTGCGTCAGTGTGAGTGGGTGGAGGGCGTGTGGCTTGCGTCAGTGTGAGCGACTGCAGTGTGCTTGCAGGACACATCTGCAGCATTGCTTCGTGGGGCGTCAATAATCCCGAAGCCGTGTGGCACGGCTGCTCGGGGGGGGGGGGGGGGGGGGGGGCTAGTATGTACGTATTAGGCACCAGCGTGACTGACAGTGTCACCTCTGGCGGGCGGTGGGGCTGACACATTCCTGACAGCTGATGAAGTGTCAGCCCCGGGAGACGACCGTGGTCAGCATGGACGGGGCTCGAACACCCGCACGCCAGTATGACGAGGGCCGGATGCGCTACCATTCAGCCACCTGGCCGGCCCACAGCAGCGATGCCAGACATCACAGATGGTTGTTGTGTTAACATCACAGATGGTTGTTGTGTTACACGACCGTACGGGGCAAGGGCTTCCTGTAGCCCTGTGGTCCACTAGCCTGATAGAAGGCCCTCTCCTTCATGTAGCCTGGAAGCCCACTGGATAACCCACTGGAAGTATACAGTGTTGGTGACGGAGCAAAGGTCTAGTTCAGTGGCTGACGTCAGTAGGGTTGTGTGTGTGTGTGTGTGTGTGTGTGTGTGTGTGTGTGTGTGTGTAGCTCTTGAATCTTCCTATACGATTCCCTGCCGAGGTGAAGCTCACTCCTGAGGGAGTAGCGTCCTCAGAGAGACCTGATTCTGAGGCATCTCCTATTTTTCCTCCTCCTGTATCCTTCCTCTTGTTCTTCCATTTATGTTCATTACGAATTTTTCGGATCGTATGACTGTCCTCCGGCAGGTCACCTCGTCACACGCCCTTTAGTGTCGGGTTATTGCTTCGTTCTCGCGTTCTGCCGTGCCCCGCCATCGATGTCTCACCTGGGTCTGGGCGCCAACCATCCCGTTATTGGCGCCGGGATCAACAAGTAAGGCGGCCACAGGTTGAAATTATTGATGAGGACATCGACCATCTGGGCGTCCGGTGGACGGAAACCCTGTCGAACCCCACCCAAGACGAGACGGGAAGACGTCCCAAGACTCCTCCTCCTCCCTCACCAGGTCAGGTGGCGGCGGCTTCACCGTCCGTGGCTGGTGCCCAGGTCACGGACGGGCCACCTGTGTCACGGACGTATATCAGCGACCCTTTATAACTCAAACGTCACGTGACGCGATGGCCTTGTTGGAGTCGAGTTATAATTGGGGTACTAAAAGGGTTGCGTGTTACCCCCCGCTGAGCGAGCTGCATCGACTGGGTCTCCCCTGCAGCAGGTCCGCCTTGCCCTCTAGCTCGAGTGGTGGGTCATCATGATCGGTGGTTCGTCTGTCCAGATTTGAAAGTCTGGACGTCGAGGGAGGGCTGACCCCTCGCCTTCCTCACCGAGTTGGTGACAGAGTCGCCCAGATTTGACACCGGCCATTCAGACGTGACGCTAACTGTCCGGATTTATTATTAGACGTTCAGATTGGACGGTGGACACTGAAATTAACAGTGTATGATTGACACTGGCATGACACTGGCACTCTCGACTGGATGACAGCTGTCGTTAACACTTGACACTGACCGTGCCGGACAGATGGATGTCCAGCTGCGTGGCGCCCTACACTCACCAGGCAATTACCACTGGTAGTAGAGGGCAATTAACGCAGTGTGGGTGCGCTTGACGTGTCATTATCTTTAAAGGTTAATGATTCAAGGTTTGAATTACTGGCACCACAGGCGCCCGAAACCCGTCCAGGTCCCTGTGTGTTAACGAGCCTCAGTCAGCTGGGGCTGGAACCCCGAGCCTCACACGTAGGGTTCCTCGGTACCGGCTGACCGCTGCTCCCCCTCACAGCTGTGTGGTCGACCTTTCGTTCCTCCCACCGTGAGAAGACGTAGTTCGTGTGCGGGAAAATATTACGAATATGAACTCTTAAGATCCTTAATAGTCTCTTACACAGAAGGGAAAATCATTTAAAGTTTCACGAACGCAATAAAATGCAGTATTGAAAAGATACAAAACCCAAAATATTTACTAAGAAAAAACAAAAGTAAAAACACCTATCGAAAATATAAAAGAGTAATGAAAATCAAACAAAATCATCCAGTGAGAAACAAAAAAGGGAAGACCCTTAATGAACACTGGAAAACAAAAATCCTTAATGAAATACAAAAAAAAAAAAAAAAAGCCAAAAACCCCGGACGAAAAAATCAGAAATTTCCCATCTGAAAAGTTTAAGGCTAGCCCTCTGGATATAAAGGCTCGTCCACTGGGTATAAGGACTAGCCCACTGGTTATGAATATTAGCCCACTGGGTATAAAGACTAGCCCATTGTGTATAAAAACTAGCGCACTGGATATAAAGACTAGCTCTCTGGATACAAATACTAGCCCACTAGATATAAAGACTAACCCACTGGATATAAAGACTAGCCCACTGGGTAGATATAAAGACAATCATCTTGAAAAGTTCTGTATTGAGACACAGGACCAAGGATGGCCTGGCTGTCTACACCCGACACATCATCCTGACCTGTTGTTGTGACGGGCTCTCCATGGGCGCTACATGTGTGTGTGGCGGGCCCTCCCTCCACCACGGACCCATACAGGTGTGTGTGGCGGGCCCTTCCTCCACCACGGGCCCATATAGGTGTGTATAGCGGGCCATCCCTCCACTAAGGGCCCATGCAGGTGTGTGTCACGGGCCCTTCCTCCAGCACAGGCCCATACAGGTGTGTGTCACGGGCCCTCCCTCCAGCACGGGCTCATGCAGGTGTGTGTGACGGACCCTCCCTCCAGCACGGACCATTGCCTCGCTTTTCAAACGCTTCAAGCTTTGAAGACCTGCATTGTTGTCTGGACACAGTGGCGGGAGATGCCAGGGTTTCATTAAGCCCCATGAGCACGTAGGGATGACCCTTGAGCACGACGGCACAACGTTTACGCATGTTGGTTCGACACTTAAGTACGATGATACGACCCCTGAGCACGACTCTACGACCCTTGAGTACAATGGTACGACTCGAGCACGAGGGTACGGCACTTGACCACGACGGTACGATCCTTGAGCGCGACGGTACGATCCTTGACCACGACGGTACGATCCTTAAGCACGATGGTACGACCGTTGAGCACGGCCCTTGGGCGTGTTACCTCGCCTTTGATTTGACCCTTTAAGAGTCGAAGCCAAAGACATCAAACCCAAGGGTTAAAGGCCGTACCGTCGTGCTCACGTGCCATACCGTTGTACTCAATACCGTACCGTCGTGCTTAAGAGCCGTACCATCCTACCTAAGAGCCGTACCGTCGTGCCTGAGAGCCGTACCGTCGTGCATGAGAGCCTTTACCGTCGTGATCGAGGAAGTTAACAATAAGCCATTTGCCACATTAAGTGATAGCCTTGTAAGCCATTTTATGTGACATAGAAATATGATACAGATAAAGAGGTCGATCAGAGTCGTGTATCACGAGGCAATCTGCGGGCTGAAGATTTCTGTGAAGCAATTAGTTTTAGTTCTTTTGAAGCCATCGTTTATTGCTGGTCTCTCATAACTTAACAAGAGGCTAGATCATTGTGTGTGTGTGTGTGTGTGTGTGTGTGTGTGTGTGTGTGTGTGTGTGAGGTAGTTTGATCGAGTAAGGAATGAAAGGGTAAGAGAGATGTGTGGTAATAAAAAGAGTGTGGTTGAGAGAGCAGAAGAGGGTGTATTGAAATGATTTGGACATATGGAGAGAATGAGTGAGGAAAGATTGACAAAGAGGATATATGTGTCAGAGGTGGAGGGAACAAGAAGAAGCGGGAGACCAAATTGGAGGTGGAAAGATGGAGTGAAAAAGATTTTGAGTGATCGGGGCCTGAACACGCAGGAGAGTGAAAAGCATGCACGGGATAGAGTGAATTGGAACGATGTGGTATACAAGGGACGACTTACTGTTAGTGGACTGAGCCAGGTCATATGAAGCGTCTGGGGTAAACCATGGCTAGGTCTGTGGGGCCTGGATGTGGATAGGGAGCTGTGGTTTCGGTGCATTACACATGGCAGCTAGAGAATGCATGTGAGTGAATGAGGCCGTTTCCTTGCCTGTTTTTGGCGCTACCTCGCTAATGCAGAAAAACGGCGAGTGAATATATATGTGTGTGTGTGTGTGTGTGTGTGTGTGTGTGTGTGTACGAGTGGGTGGGCCATTCTTCGTCTGTTTCCTGGCGCTACCTCGCTGAAGCGGGAAACGGCGATCAGGTATAATGGATTAATATATATATATATATATATATATATATATATATATATATATATATATATATATATATATATATAATACGCACATACAACTTAGGAGTATTTAGACAGCAGATATTTTTTTTTGTATATACATTGTGGCTCCTGTGCCATGTAACCCATAAACATTTGCCTCCTGTTTACATACGTCGCCGTAGAGATGTATTTATCCGCTACTTTGAACACGACAAGTTTTCAGGCCACATATTTTCCCATTAAATTCATCGCTTAATCCTTGAAATTACTCCTCCTGGTTTTTTTTACCAACTGTAAAAGATCAGGAAAATTTTGTTCGTGCATGAGTGCGTGAGAGCTTCAGCTCCGCGTGGTTTCGTCTCCTTGGCTGTTAGCGTGTTTATGTTGGCCCGTGAGAGGTGGCGTGCCTAAGGTTCAGGTCCCTCTCTGTTTCTGGTCTGTGTCTGGTCATCATGGTGTTTATGTTATTGCGGGTTCCAGTTTTAATTGATGCTTTTGTGTGTGTGTGTGTGTGTGTGTGTGTGTGTGTGTGTGTGTCGTAGTCATTGTATGTCATATTATTGTCCTCAATTATTAGTGTCCATATTTGCGTCTGGGTCACGATCAAAAATAAGTCGGATTCCGAACGTTCCGTCCCCGAGTGAAGCGAGCATTCCGTCCCCGAGTGAACCACGGTTCGGTATGTGGGTTTCGAATCCGTAAACTGGATCTTTACATGCATGTAGATGCCCAGGCCGACGTGCCGGAGCTGAGGCCATTACTCTCACACTACGTGGGAGAGGCAAGCTGTGGGGGAAGTTATCGCGCAGGCATGGGAGAGGTTGCTGAAAAGTGGGAGAGAAATGAAGCTTCGGAACCTTGAGTCGGAACTGAAACTGTATTAGGCTGGACCGGAGCAGTGCCTCGCAACTTGATGTCGTTGTTGATTCAGTTTATTATTATTATTATTATTATTATTATTATTATTATTATCATTATTATTATTATTATTATATTATTTTACCGATGTCTTATTATTGTTATTATTATTATTATTATTATTATTATTATTATTATTATTATTATTATTATTATTTTATTATTTTACCGATGTCTTATTATTGTTATTATTATTATTATTATTATTATTATTATTATTATTATTATTATTTTATCGATGTCTTATTATTGTTATTATTATTATTTTTTTTTTTTTTTATTATACTTTGTCGCTGTCTCCCGCGTTTGCGAGGTAGCGCAAGGAAAGAGACGAAAGAAATGGCCCAACCCACCCCCATACACATGTATATACATACGTCCACACACGCAAATATACATACCTACACAGCTTTCCATGGTTTACCCCAGACGCTTCACATGCCTTGCTTCAATCCACTGACAGCACGTCAACCCCGGTATACCACATCGCTCCAATTCACTCTATTCCTTGCCCTCCTTTCACCCTCCTGCATGTTCAGGCCCCGATCACACAAAATCTTTTTCACTCCATCTTTCCACCTCCAATTTGGTCTCCCTCTTCTCCTTGTTCCCTCCACCTCCGACACATATATCCTCTTGGTCAATCTTTCCTCACTCATCCTCTCCATGTGCCCAAACCACTTCAAAACACCCTCTTCTGCTCTCTCAACCACGCTCTTTTTATTTCCACACATCTCTCTTACCCTTACGTTACTCACTCGATCAAACCACCTCACACCACACATTGTCCTCAAACATCTCATTTCCAGCACATCCATCCTCCTGCGCACAACTCTATCCATAGCCCACGCCTCGCAACCATACAACATTGTTGGAACCACTATTCCTTCAAACATACCCATTTTTGCTTTCCGAGATAATGTTCTCGACTTCCACACATTCTTCAAGGCCCCCAGGATTTTCGCCCCCTCCCCCACCCTATGATCCACTTCCGCTTCCATGGTTCCATCCGCTGCCAGATCCACTCCCAGATATCTAAAACACTTCACTTCCTCCAGTTTTTCTCCATTCAAACTCACCTCCCAATTGACTTGACCCTCAACCCTACTGTACCTAATAACCTTGCTCTTATTCACATTTACTCTTAACTTTCTTCTTCCACACACTTTTCCAAACTCAGTCACCAGCTTCTGCAGTTTCTCACATGAATCAGCCACCAGCGCTGTATCATCAGCGAACAACAACTGACTCACTTCCCAAGCTCTCTCATCCCCAACAGACTTCATACTTGCCCCTCTTTCCAAAACTCTTGCATTTACCTCCCTAACAACCCCATCCATAAACAAATTAAACAACCATGGAGACATCACACACCCCTGCCGCAAACCTACATTCACTGAGAACCAATCACTTTCCTCTCTTCCTACACGCACACATGCCTTACATCCTCGATAAAAACTTTTCACTGCTTCTAACAACTTTCCTCCCACACCATATATTCTTAATACCTTCCACAGAGCATCTCTATCAACTCTATCATATGCCTTCTCCAGATCCATAAATGCTACATACAAATCCATTTGCTTTTCTAAGTATTTCTCACATACATTCTTCAAAGCAAACACCTGATCCACACATCCTCTACCACTTCTGAAACCACACTGCTCTTCCCCAATCTGATGCTCTGTACATGCCTTCACCCTCTCAATCAATACCCTCCCATATAATTTACCAGGAATACTCAACAAACTTATACCTCTGTAATTTGAGCACTCACTCTTATCCCCTTTGCCTTTGTACAATGGCACTGTGCACGCATTCCGCCAATCCTCAGGCACCTCACCATGAGTCATACATACATTAAATAACCTTACCAACCAGTCAACAATACAGTCACCCCCTTTTTTAATAAATTCCACTGCAATACCATCCAAACCTGCTGCCTTGCCGGCTTTCATCTTCCGCAAAGCTTTCACTACCTCTTCTCTGTTTACCAAATCATTTTCCCTAACCCTCTCACTTTGCACACCACCTCGACCAAAACACCCTATATCTGCCACTCTATCATCAAACACATTCAACAAACCTTCAAAATACTCACTCCATCTCCTTCTCACATCACCACTACTTGTTATCACCTCCCCATTTGCGCCCTTCACTGAAGTTCCCATTTGCTCCCTTGTCTTACGCACTTTATTTACCTCCTTCCAGAACATCTTTTTATTCTCCCTAAAATTTAATGATACTCTCTCACCCCAACTCTCATTTGCCCTCTTTTTCACCTCTTGCACCTTTCTCTTGACCTCCTGTCTCTTTCTTTTATACATCTCCCACTCAATTGCATTTTTTCCCTGCAAAAATCGTCCAAATGCCTCTCTCTTCTCTTTCACTAATACTCTTACTTCTTCATCCCACCACTCACTACCCTTTCTAATCAACCCACCTCCCACTCTTCTCATGCCACAAGCATCTTTTGCGCAATCCATCACTGATTCCCTAAATACATCCCATTCCTCCCCCACTCCCCTTACTTCCATTGTTCTCACCTTTTTCCATTCTGTACTCAGTCTCTCCTGGTACTTCCTCACACAGGTCTCCTTCTCAAGCTCACTTACTCTCACCACCCTCTTCACCCCAACATTCACTCTTCTTTTCTGAAAACCCATACAAATCTTCACCTTAGCCTCCACAAGATAATGATCAGACATCCCTCCAGTTGCACCTCTCAGCACATTAACATCCAAAAGTCTCTCTTTCGCGCGCCTGTCAATTAACACGTAATCCAATAACGCTCTCTGGCCATCTCTCCTACTTACATAAGTATACTTATGTATATCTCGCTTTTTAAACCAGGTATTCCCAATCATCAGTCCTTTTTCAGCACATAAATCTACAAGCTCTTCACCATTTCCATTTACAACACTGAACACCCCATGTATACCAATTATTCCCTCAACTGCCACATTACTCACCTTTGCATTCAAATCACCCATCACTATGACCCGGTCTCGTGCATCAAAACCACTAACACACTCATTCAGCTGCTCCCAAAACACTTGCCTCTCTTGATCTTTCTTCTCATGCCCAGGTGCATATGCACCAATAATCACCCACCTCTCTCCATCAACTTTCAGTTTTACCCATATTAATCGAGAATTTACTTTCTTACACTCTATCACATACTCCCACAACTCCTGTTTCAGGAGTATTGCTACTCCTTCCCTTGCTCTTGTCCTCTCACTAACCCCTGACTTTACTCCCCAGACATTCCCAAACCACTCTTCCCCTTTACCCTTGAGCTTCGTTTCACTCAGAGCCAAAACATCCAGGTTCCTTTCCTCAAACATACTACCTATCTCTCCTTTTTTCACATCTTGATTACATCCACACACATTTAGGCACCCCACTCTGAGCCTTCGAGGAGGATGAGCACTCCCCGCGTGACTCCTTCTTCTGTTTCCCATTTTAGAAAGTTAATACAAGGAGGGGAGGATTTCTGGCCCCCCGCTCCCGTCCCCTCTAGTCGCTTTCTACGACACGCGAGGAATACGTGGGAAGCATTCTTTCACCCCTATCCCCAGGGATAATATACATATATATATACATATACACATACACACACATACACATACACACGCACATATACACACATATTATTATTATTATTATTATTATTATTGTTATTATTATTATTATTATTATTATTATTATTATTATTATTATTATTATTATTATTATTTTATCGATGTCTTATTATTGTTATTATTATTATTATTATTATTATTATTATTATTATTATTATTATTATTATTATTATCATTATTATTACTTTACCGATGTCTTATTATTGTTATTATTATTATTATTATTATTATTATTATTATTATTATTATTATTATTATCATTATTATTATTTTATCGATGTCTTTTCCTTCGCACAAGACCTCTAATGTTTCACCAGATGCTGCCAGATTGTCAGTTTCGTATTCCCAGTTAGCCTGGCTCGTGGGTGTGGCCCTTGGGTGATGCTGGGTCGGGTTCTTGTCCCCGACTATCGCGGGTCATGCGGAACGGTGAGGTAATTATGTTCAAGGGATGTACGGCCCTTCTCGACCTGTTCACGGGGACACCATGTCACGGACGCTTACACCAGTGGTAACTTGTTTGTAAGGTTACACCAGTGGAGACTTGTTTGTAAGATTTCACCCGTGGAGACGTGTTTGTAAGGTTTCACCAGTGGAGACGTGTTTGTAAGATTTCACCAGTGGAGACGTGTTTGCAGGAAGTCCCTGAAGTAACTGAGGGAGCGACATTCGTGAAATTGTGGTGGGGAAATGACGTGGTGGTGAGAGGTTGGTCCTCGAGGGACGGATGAAGTGACTTGCCAGCGTGGAGACGCCAGTGTGGCGCTGTGTTATGGACAGGTAGAAACAGATCAACCACAGCTGACAGGCAGACGGTACTGTACCATAACTACGGTGACACAGACGGTACTGTACCACAACCAGGGTGACAGACAGACAGACGGTACTGTACCACAACCAGGGTGACAGACAGACAGACGGTACTGTACCACAACCAGGGTGACAGACAGACTGATGGTACTGTACCACAACCAGGGTGACAGATGGACTGTAACTGTAAATTGGGGATGTCAGACAGAGAGATTTTACACATAGTGAATGTACTGATGACTGACGATGTACATAGTGGTTGGGATTGGACTGTTCTTGCGGTGGTCTGCACCAACACGGATGGCCTGGTTGCGGTTGTGATGCTGAACTGTAACCCAGGGAAGAGGGATCTCTGGTGGCAGGAATTGACGGTGACTACCTTGATGTAATAGCTTTTCCCCGAAATTAGAGAGGGTTGGTGCCTGGTGAGCCAGTAGGGGGTGGGACAGGGCTGGAAGCTTGGTTGACGTGTATGACTAAGGTCTTTGGTTGGTTGGTTGATGACGAGGTTGGCGATAGTTCAGTTCTGGAGGTTGTTGGGGGCGTCTGGGTGAAGTAAGGGGCATACACTGAAAGTGATTTGTGCGTTTGTGCTAATATATTATTGGGAAACTGATCATTATGAGCCGTATGTACGGGGCAGATACAGTGTGGGCATTAATGACTGCTTAAGGCCTCTCTCCTTCTCTGTTCCCTTCGTCGCGTCTAGGGAGAGATGATGGAGAGGAACATTAAGAATAGTGTGTGGTATTTAAGGGAAAACTTGGTAGGCTAACGTGTTCATTGCTCATATTTGTTGTAGATGTCACGTTTGAACTCTTTTTTTTTCCCCTTTCATGAAATATGTTGTTCCTTCGGTTGTAACAACCGGTGGATGATGTGTTGTTCCCAGTCATATGATGTAGCGAGTTCATTACGATCTCATGATGTGACTATTGTTTCCCTCGTATGTACGCCAGCATCAGAGCGCGTCGGTTCCAAGAGAAATGCGCAGTAAAACGAAGGCGTAGCGGTGTGGTCTAAAGTTGACACAACAGTATGTCACACGGAATGTCATTGTTACAGTAAGGGTTGTAACCAACAAACCACCAGGGTAAACAGCAAGGGCGGCAATTAAACTACCAGTTAATTAATTTTTCGAGGTAAGAGTCCACAACTGCGTAACACGTAATTGCAGGACAACTCAGCGCAGGGTTAGAGAGCTGATTAGCTGATGTGGAACATGGTGAAGGACGTGAGTGGCTGGAGAGCCGAGGATGAGTTAATTGGTAGCCAGGTGGATGATGACCCCTCACACCTGTAGTTCTGGCTAGAGGTCATTCAGCCTCCAGGCTGTCAGGGTGTTCTCATGGTTCCTCATGTTGTGAGGGCGTGGGGCAGAGCAGGCACGACACACGGAGTCACCTGGTCGAGTGTGAGTGGTTGTCGTGTTAGGTTGTGTTAGTGGTTGTCGTTTTAGGTTGTGTGAGTGGTTGTCGTGTTAGGTTGTGTGAGTGGTTGTCGTGTTAGGTTGCGTGAGTGGTTGTCGTGTTAGGTTGTGTGAGTGGTTGTCGTGTTAGGTTGTGTGAGTGGTTGTCGTGTTAGGTTGTGTGAGTGGTTGTCGTGTTAGGTTGCGTGAGTGGTTGTCGTGTTAGGTTGTGTGAGTGGTTGTCGTGTTAGGTTGTGTGAGTGGTTGTCGTGTTAGGTTGTGTGAGTGGTTGTCGTGTTAGGTTGTGTGAGTGGTTGTCGTGTTAGGTTGTGTGAGTGGTTGTCGTGTTAGGTTGCGTGAGTGGTTGTCGTGTTAGGTTGTGTGAGTGGTTGTCGTGTTAGGTTGTGTGAGTGGTTGCTCTCGTCCTGGACAACCATTAATCCTGGTCATTGTGAGTGTTATTATGGGTGTAAACAAGTTCTTGAAAGGTAGAATCTTGTGTGGTTTGTATGGACGTATAAGTTTCAAGTGTTGAAATAAATTGTTGTCAGAAATTTCTCATTGGTTAAGTACTTTCCCTTGTCTTTTGCCCGTGTTTCCTAATTTTCTCTATTTCACTCAACGCCCGGCCTTGATGTGGGCTTGTGTTCGTGACTGGAGCCTTCAACATAGGAAGACCTATTGTTAGGTTAGGTTGACTGTGATGTGTCATATTATTCGCTTGTAAGTTTGGGTAATTATCGTAAGTTTGGGTAATCATCGTAAGTTTGGGTAATTATCGCAAGTTTGTGTAAATTATCGTGTAGTCACAGAGAAAAATTCTCGAATGTGAAGATTTCACTTAAAGTCCAAGAGTTGGTGAAATGTGTAGCTACTCAGCGTGTATTTTTTTTTTTTTTGTAAAAGAAACATTTTGATTTTAGCCACATGATACAGAGGACAGGTTAATGTGGTGTGGGTATAGACGGGTGGAGACGGTGTGATCTGAGGAGGCGCGTCGTGAGACGTGGTGTGAGCCAGTCTACAGGGTCGTGTCTCAGGACGTCAGGGGACAATGTAGCCTGGTGGACGGCCCCTGGACTGTGGATAAGACGCCAGGGACCAGCTGGACGCCTTGTATGGAACCCCAAGATGGTGGACATTGTCTTGAAGGCCCGTCTGGCTCAGCAGCACACACACACACACACATCACAGCAGCTGGTTATATACCATGCATTATTACAGACAGATGGCTCTATCTGGGTACAATCACCCGGCCGGTAACTGCTAATTACCCCTAATTATCCTGTGGCTCATTAGACCTGTGGACTAACAGTCTGGTGTGTGTGTGTAGATTTGGGGATTAATTTTTAATTACTTTGTTTTAATTTTGGGAGGATAATTAATGTGTTATTAAACCTGTTAAATTTTGACCTTTTTGTAACTTTTCCACACTGGGTAATAGATCATCCACACAGGGTAATAGATCATCCACACAGGGTAATAGATCATCCACACAGGGTAATAGATCATCCACACAGGGTAATAGATCATCCACACAGGGTAATAGATCATCCACACAGGGTAATAGATCATCCACACAGGGTAATAGATCATCCCCGGGGATGTCCAGGGTGCGGCAGTAGACCAGTGTGTTGGCACCCATGGAGAGTATCTGTACACCCATGGAGAGTATCTAGACCTGTGGATAGTATCTGTACACCCATGGAGAGTATCTAGACCTGTGGATAGTATCTGTACACCCATGGAGAGTATCTAGACCTGTGGATAGTATCTGTACAGATGTGGATATTAATTATACCCAATGTTAGTTAGTATCTGTACACCCATGGATAGTATTTCTGCCCATGACTATTATCTGTACATCCATGACTAGTATCTGTACACCCATGACTAGTATCTGTACACCCATGACTATTATCTGTACACCCATGACTATTATCTGTACACCCATGACTATTGTCTGTACATCCATGACTAGTATCTGTACACTGGATACACTGTCTGTTCAACCATGGACATCGTCTGCATACCAGTGGATAATATAGATAGTATCTACACCCATATCTATCGTCTGCATACCAGTGGATAATATATCTACACCCACAGATAGTATCTATACCCATATCTAGATATCTTTACATCCATGGGTGGATATCTTTACATCCATGGGCGGATATCTTTACATCCATGGGTGGATATCTTTTTTGTGCCTCGCGCGGGAGAGTAGCTACATGTGTGGTGAGGGTAAGAAGGGCTGTGTTGATCACGTACAAAAAGCTTCAGCTGTTTTGCCTCAAGACTTCGGCGGTGGTAATGCGTCCATCCAGCCTCTTGTGGCCTGAGCCGCTCTTACACGCTGGTGGCTTCTGTGTGCTGGCAGAGGCAGACTGCAGGGGAGAGAGAGAGAGAGAGAGAGAGAGAGAGAGAGAGAGAGAGAGAGAGAGAGAGAGAGAGAGAGAGAATGTTATTAAAGGTTGTCTCCTGTTGTGAAAGTTTCCCCCACGTTGCTCCACGCTAGAGAGAGAGAGAGAGAGAGAGAGAGAGAGAGAGAGAGAGAGAGAGAGAGAGAGAGAGAGGTGTTACCGGACGCCACCCACTCCCCGAGGTTGCACCGCAGGTGAAGAGTCACCTTTAGCAAGGTCGTTATCTCTGGGATTACAGTCTCGTCAAAGAACCTCTTTTTATTCCAAAGGAATCCACACTTCCCAGCTTCACGACGTACCGCACCCTGGGGCTGTTGTAGGCTGTAGAAATAGATAATAATAATGATAATAATGATACTGATGATAATGATGATAGTAATAATAATAATAATAATGATAATGATGATAATGATGATAGTAATAATAATAATAATTATGATAATAATAATAATAATAATAATAATAATGATAATAATGATAATAAAATAATAATTTTTTTTTTTTTTTTTTTTTTTTATACTTTGTCGCTGTCTCCCGCGTTTGCGAGGTAGCGCAAGGAAACAGACGAAAGAAATGCCCCCCCCCCCCCCATACACATGTACATACACACGTCCACACACGCAAATATACATACCTACACAGCTTTCCATGGTTTACCCCAGACGCTTCACATGCCTTGCTTCAATCCACTGACAGCACGTCAACCCCTGTATACCACATGACTCCAATTCACTCTATTTCTTGCCCTCCTTTCACCCTCCTGCATGTTCAGGCCCCGATCACACAAAATCTTTTTCACTCCATCTTTCCACCTCCAATTTGGTCTCCCTCTTCTCCTCGTTCCCTCCACCTCCGACACATATATCCTCTTGGTCAATCTTTCCTCACTCATTCTCTCCATGTGCCCAAACCATTTCAAAACACCCTCTTCTGCTCTCTCAACCACGCTCTTTTTATTTCCACACATCTCTCTTACCCTTACGTTACTTACTCGATCAAACCACCTCACACCACACATTGTCCTCAAACATCTCATTTCCAGCACATCCATCCTCCTGCGCACATCTCTATCCATAATAATAATAATAATAATAATAATAATAATAATAATGATAATAATTGTAATGATAATGATAATGATGTTGATAATAATGATAATAATGATAATAATAATGATAATAATGATAATGATATTGATAATGATCCATTTATGCGTCAGAAGGAGGAACTTTTACACTCTTGGAGCCCCCGTGTGTGATTGTCACTCCCACTTGTGTTCTGTGTCATAATCTTGTACACACACACACACACACACACACACACACACACACACACACACACACACACACACACACACGCCAGGTAGCCATCTGTCAACCAGCCCCGAGAGGAGGATGAACCTGGGTCGGCTGTAGCCTGGCTTCCTCGGCCTGGATTCGAACCCGGGCGGCATTGTGCGTGAATCTTGGTCAGCAACCATAACTACACCACCATGGAGGCCTGTGTGTGTGTGTGTGTGTGTGTGTGTGTGTGTGTGTGTGTGTGTGTGTGTGTGTGTGTGTGTGTGTGTGTGTGTGTGTGTGTTCTTTGTTGCAAGTTAATGTCTTCTTGTTTCTTTCCGTATGAAATGTTTTTGCACTTGCTTGGTTTTATTTACATAAAGAATTAATGTATTTCCTTTTTTTCTGTATCCACAGGTAACTCATGTGTACAGTAGCGTCTGGTCAGCTAACGTAAGTATGGTCTGTGTTGTAAGTGTTGGAAGACATCCTGTGGGGAAAAGATATGTATATCAAAATTAGAAAAGAAAACGGGAGACCGGCATGTAGATGATATATCGTGTCCGAATTTCTATACCATTTACTTTTCATAATCTTGAAGTATTTCTGGATTTAAATGTATATTCACAGATGTGTTCGAACATACTAGTTCATGAAATGATGTGATTTGTAATCATCTCAGATATTTACTTTTGGAGATGAAAGAAAATGGGAAAAAAATATTGTGATGTGATTTTACAAGGGAGACTCAAGTGTTACATTAGTCCCATGGTTACTGTCGCACCCGAACCTTAACCCGACCATCTTAGTGGGGTTGGCCTCTGGGGACGACCTCTGATCATGACGGTACTACCTTCAGGTATGGTGGCCGGGCCTTAATCATGTTTCTTAATGGTCTGGGTAGATGCTAGGCCATCATGCACAAATGCCCTTACCGCCATGCTCTAGGGTCGTACCCAAGGGTCGTGCCGCTGTCCCCAAGGGTCGTATGGTCCTGCACGAGGAATTTAAACTCAAGAATAACCCGACGTTTAACTAATGTGACCTCCGACCTCTCATCATTCCAGAGCTGGGCCACACAACCTTCAGGCACAGTTGTGGTGTCCCTCAGGCCCTGGCGCACAACTTGGCTCCTCCTCTGTTTGTATAAGTGTCGTGTACAGATGATAACCGGCGTCTCTACACAGTTATAAGTAGGGAGGTATTGTAGGATGATAGTATGGGAGTAACTGAACACAAGGATGATGGTGAGAAAAGTGAAGATTGTAATATGAGGATTGATGAAGATAGATAGAGTGGTGGAGGCAAGACAGAGCTTGTAGGAAGACCCACCCACCCGTCGTATCCTACGAGCGCCTGATATTCCCTACACCCAATTACACCTCCAATTATTCCTACACGGAATATTACGCGCGCCATTGTTCCCTACAGCCAGGTACACACTCCAGCCCGCTCCCGGGAGGTGGGTGATGCTGCGGCGAAATTGACATAGAGATGAAAGTGTTGGCCGTAATGGTGCGAAACGAACCACTGATTTCATTTTGCTAATTGCCTTCAAAATTGCATAGTAACATTATATATATATATATATATATATATATATATATATATATATATATATATATATATATATATATATATATATATATATATATCCTTGAGTACAGGGGAGAAAGAATACTTCCCACGTATTCCCTGCGTGTCGTAGAAGGCGACTAAAAGGGGAGGGAGCGGGGGGCTGGAAATCCTCCCTTCTCACTTGTTGATTTTCCAAAACAGGAACAGAGAAGGGAGCCAAATGAGGATATTCCCTGAAAGGCTCAGTCCTCTGCTCTTAACGCTACATCGCTAACGCGGGAAATGGCAAATATGTGAAATTATATATATATATATATATATATATATATATATATATATATATATATATATATATATATATATATATATATAATCATCATCATTTAAGAGTCTTTAACGAAAGTGACAGCGAAAGTAAGTGGGTAGAAATTGAGTTAGTAGATATTTAAGGGGAAGAGAACAAGACGAGATGGTTGATAATGAAAGTTAAGAGAGTGATAGTGAATGAGAGAGAGAGAGAGAGAGAGAGAGAGAGAGAGAGAGAGAGAGAGAGAGAGAGAGAGAGAGAGAGAGAGAGAGTCGTAATTACATTTCAGTCGCGCTTTTTTTTCTGGTTGAAGAGTGAACTGCTATATATATATATATATATATATATATATACGAGGAAGGATTTTATCATGTTCGTGATTTTTACCCCCGGGCGAGTTAGGTATGAAGCGGCAAATTTATCTCATTTAATGGGTTTCAACAAGTGTCCACTTTTGTGTTAAAGCTTGTAAATTATATATATATATATATGTATATATATATATATATATATATATATATATATATATATATATATATATATATATATCCCTGGGGATAGGTGAGAGAGAATACTTCCCACGTATTCCCTGCGTGTCGTAGAAGGCGACTAAAAGGGGAGGGAGCGGGGGGCTGGAAATCCTCCCCTCTCGTTTTTTTTTTTTTTTTAATTTTCCAAAAGAAGGAACAGAGAATTGGGCCAGGTGAGGGTATTCCCTCAAGGCCCAGTCCTCTGTTCTTAACGCTACCTCGCTAATGCGGGAAATGGCGAATAGTTTGAAAGAAAGAAAAGAAAGATATATATATATATATATATGGGGATAGGGGAGAAAGAATACTTCCCACGTATTCCCTGCGTGTCGTAGAAGGCGACTAAAAGGGAAGGGAGCGGGGGGCTGGAAATCCTCCCCTCTCGTTTTTTTTTTTTTTTCTTTCCAAAAGAAGGAACAGAGAAGAGGTCCAGGTGAGGATATTCCCTCAAAGGCCCAGTCCTCTGTTCTTAACGCTACCTCGCTATCGCGGGAAATAGCGAATAGTATGAAAAAAAAAAAAAAAAAAATATATATATATATATATATATATATATATATATATATATATATATATATATATATATAACAGCATCCCTGAGCTTGATTAGCAAATATTGAACATCAGATTCCCTGCAATATTCCCCATAAGGTTGTGGTTTACGTTTGTGATTTCTTCCTTAGATACAACCACCTGACTTACCATTTTCTTCGGGACTTGTGATCACCTTATCATAACATGACTCCTTGACATGAAGTATCCTTCTTGTGGTATGTATTTCCATTACCATTTTAAACATCAGGTCAGAATAGGAAATTCAAAATGTGTGGCTGCCGGCAACATGGCACGACATATGATCGACCATTGGCTCTCACCTCTCAGGATACGGTTACCGCTGGAAGATATGATGATAACAATAATATTCAATAATTGTCACACGTTGAGTTGTATTAGAACAGTTATTCATCAGGCAGCTATGGAAAACGTACGTGTGCGTCATACGTCTGGCACTGCAGCAACGCATACTAAGGCGTCATCATACGTCAGGCATCTCTGCATGAAACTGTAATTCTCATACATGAGTCTGTCCGAGGTAAGACGATGTTCACCCAATTTCAGGCGGTACAAAATGGATTGCATCAACTATTTATGTCACTGCCACACAAGAACACAGTCAGTAATCAAGGAACAGCGGGGGAAAACTGGCTGAAAATGACTGGAAACTGAAGGGTCGTGGAGGAAGGCATGACAGGTGGCAGCGATGGACGCCGGGCGAGTCCACGTTTTTATACATAATTTGATTGGAAAATGGGAATGAGTTTTGGAGACGAGCACGCTTCAGTAAATTGCCAAACGCTGAGTGATCTTATACCGGGAATGAGATAGAGTGAGCAAACAAACTCGCCAGCAAAAATTATTCGTCCATTTGTGTAAACGGAGATGAAACACATCACACACCGGATATAACAAAGGAAAAAAATAATAATGCCAAAAGAATATAATCAAATTGAGTTCTTGCTGTTTAAAATGGCGTTATTAATTAAACAATTTACTTTAATAAGGAAAAATTGTGTGCGTGTGTGTGTGTGAGTGTGTGTTTTTGTATGTATGTGGGGGGTACTTGTCCCAGTATAATTCTCTCTCTCTCTCTCTCTCTCTCTCTCTCTCTCTCTCTCTCTCTCTCTCTCTCTCTCTCTCTCTCTCTCTCTCTCTCTCTCTCTCTCTCAAAATCTTTTTCTGCTTTTCTCTCGAATTATCTCGTTCTGCTGTGTCCTTACTGCAAATAATTTCCTCGTGCTCTTAGAGTCTCTCACAACCCCATTTTCTCTTATTCTCACCCTCCCATGTTCTTTAACTACTTCACAATTTTTTTTTTCACATTTTTCCATTTTCTTTAATTAACTCCCATTTTCTCTCCTCGTTCCTGTTATTTCAGCTCTTCCATTTTCTATACTGTCCTTCAGCCACTCACCATCCCACGCCCCCCCACCCCCCCCACCCCCACCCTTCAGCTCCGTCTCTTTCATCCCTCCACTGCACTTTCCCTCCACCCCCCCTCCCCTCCCCTTCCCCCGGGCAGGTGGAGGGCTGGGCCCCTCCCTACATCTCCGCTGCTTCACATACAAGAACCCGCGGCTGCCCATTTTTCTAACCCACCCTTCCTTCCCCTCCTCCAGCACTTCAAACGGCTCTAATCACCCTCCCACTTCGTAGCGACCTTGTGTCCCGCTTCACTCTACACAGGGACAAAAGTTAACCCCAAGAGCACCCCCCCAACCAATCCCCCCGACCCCCCCCCCCCCCCCCTTCTTCCCGGAAACGTCCACACAATCCCTCCAGCCAGACAATTTACAAAAGCCAATTGTATTTACCCACCATCTTCCAAACATGGGAGCGGCTCAGGGTCTTCAGTGAGACTCTTGAGGGCCTCTCTCTCTCTCTCTCTCTCTCTCTCTCTCTCTCTCTCTCTCTCTCTCTCTCTCTCTCTCTCTTTCTCTCTCTCTCTCTCTCTCTCTGTTGGGTCGGGACGATCCGACAGGCGCCCCCTGTACAGGGAGGGGCAGTGGAGGAAGCCCCGGCCTAAACCAGGAAAGAGAGAGAGAGAGAGAGAGAGAGAGAGAGAGAGAGAGAGAGAGAGAGAGAGAGAGAGGTTACCGCGGGAAAATGTTGGTTCTGCTCGTGAGCCATGTGTACGGGCAAGGGTAATGTACTACAATTGAATTCTTCGCTGTGTACATAGATGGCGCTGTTAAGCGTCAGAATAAGTGTACAGTGGATGTGTACTGCCCGTGTGTACAGCCGCCACCCTGGTGGTGTGTGGTGTAAGTGTGCAGTTTACATGTTTATTTACACCTGACGTGTGCACTCGTGTTCACTGGACATCTCTCTCTAGTGCGGGCGGATGTAATGGTCCTCATCCGTTATTACAGGTGTTCCGCGAGTCGAGTGCGGTGGTTCTGTACACAGTTGTACATAACAGTAGGATGGGGCTAGTTTATGAGATAGGCTTGCTGGATGGGGCTAGTTTATGAGATAGGCTTGCTGGATGGGGCTAGTTTATGAGATAGGCTTGCTGGATGGGGCTAGTTTATGAGGTAGGCTTGCTGGATGGGGCTAGTTTATGAGATAGGCTTGCTGGATGGGGCTAGTTTATGAGGTAGGCTTGCTGGACGGGGCTAGTTTATGAGATAGGCTTGCTGGATGGGGCTAGTTTATGAGGTAGGCTTGCTGGATGGGGCTAGTTTATGAGGTAAGCTTGCTGGACGGGGCTAGTTTATGAGGTAGGCTTGCTGGATGGGGCTAGTTTATGAGATAGGCTTGCTGGATGGGGCTAGTTTATGAGATAGGCTTGCTGGATGGGGCTAGTTTATGAGGTAGGCTTGCTGGATGGGGCTAGTTTATGAGATAGGCTTGCTGGATGGGGCTAGTTTATGAGGTAGGCTTGCTGGATGGGGCTAGTTTATGAGGTAGGCTTGCTGGACGGGGCTAGTTTATGAGGTAGGCTTGCTGGATGGGGCTAGTTTATGAGATAGGCTTGCTGGATGGGGCTAGTTTATGAGGTAGGCTTGCTGGATGGGGCTAGTTTATGAGGTAGGCTTGCTGGACGGGGCTAGTTTATGAGGTAGGCTTGCTGGATGGGGCTAGTTTATGAGGTAGGCTTGCTGGATGGGGCTAGTTTATGAGATAGGCTTGCTGGATGGGGCTAGTTTATGAGGTCGCCATGCAGAGGGACTAGCTTCTGAGTTGGTCCGACTTAGATACTAGTTTAAGAGATAGTCCAGCCTAGGAGGACTGGTTTATGAGAGGCTCTTAGTTTATGAGAAACATTTCTAAGTGTTACACTTTTTTCCCCATGTTTCGGTCACCGGCAAACAGCAACATATATAGCTTTAAAAGGTGAAATATTCTGACTGGTTGAACGTGACAAGTGGGGTGCCACAGGGATCGGCACTTGGGGGTCCCCAAGTCTTTTAATAAAATCTACATAGACGACCAAAAAATGGTACTCATAACACATAGACGACCAAGAAATGGTACTCATAACGCGTCAATTTTTTTTTTTTTTTTCACCCTCCTCAAGCCATGGATGTTATTGGGTTAGGTAGAGTCCAAGGCAAGGGTTTAGGCTGTGTTGGGTTCAGTCCCACGTCTGATGGTGTCCATCCAGTCTTTATAAGATTATTTTCGCTACAAGTTCTTGGTCGATAGAGACCATATTGGGAACCACTAGAAATCTGACAGATACCCCGGAAACGTGTTGTTTGTCACTGTTGTTACATGTGGAGTTGTGCTCTTGGGCTCTTGCTACCCACGTGCTGGCCCTCGCTTTTGCACTGGAACTGGTTTTTTTCCTATTGTACAAAAAATAATGGACTCAAAACTCCTTTGGAAAATAGTTGGCATTTGATATGATATTTGGTAAAGATATTAAATGTGATATTAGGGCGTTATGTTTAGTTGGTATAGTATCAGATATTGGGGTCAGATCTTCAACAGGGACGGTACAGTGGAGACAGATCTTCCACAGGGACGGTACAGTGGAGACAGATCTTCCACAGGGATGGTACAGTGGAGACAGATCTTCCACAGGGATGGTACATTGGGGTCAGACTTCAACAAAGAACGTTCCAGCGGTGCCATATATTAGTTACCTAAACGACTGTCGTGTTTACTGAACTTAAATGGTTCTAAAAGTGGGGTGAATTACGAGTGTGGTACGAGGCGAAGTTTGTCCACATATTGGGGCCACCATAGCCATGTATGTTAATGAGGCGTGGGTGTGTGAGGGGAGGAAGGTCGGCTGGAGACGTAAGAGTTGCCACGGGAGCCTGGCGGGTGCAATCAGGAATGAGGAAATGAGGGCAAGGGCCGGATTTATGAGGGGAAGTGTCCAATGAAAATAACTGAAGTGCGGGGGGGCATGCGGGAGACACGGCGCCGTGGGGAAGCCGAGAGACGGACGAAAAAAGAATTTGGAGATATATGGACGTGAGTGAGAGGGAAGAGAAGTACACGAGGTTGTTATGAGAGGGGTTGTACGGGCTGCTGGCTGAAGGACGACCACAGGGAAGGTGTCGGGCGAGGGGGCAGGCAGCCAAGGTGGAGGAGCGTGCCGCCCTCTTGGTTGGACGAGGGTTTCCGACGCGGGGTTCAGGATGGCGCGCTATGAGTGACCAGCGAACCTCGTCGCTTTCGCCGGTGCCTTCATGATCGCTGGTGCAGACCGGGGGCGGGGGCCAGGCCTCCCCTTGCTTTCACTGGTGCATTCATGTCTGTTGGTGCAGGTGTGGCCCCCTTGGTCCGCCAGACGCCCTCTTCTTTCGCTGGTGCATTCATGCCTCCTCGTGCAAACAGGGAGCTAGTCTCCACCCACCCACCCTCTCTCTCTCTCTCTCTCTCTCTCTCTCTCTCTCTCTCTCTCTCTCTCTCTCTCTCTCTCTCTCTCTCTCTCTCCATCTCTGCCTTGGCTGGTGCGTTCATCAGTGTTCGTGTGAACGGGCTGGTGGGTTCGCCGGCCTGGACCTGGTGTGTATACAGCAGCAGCAGCGGTGCGTCATGCCTCACACCACCATAACGTCCCTGCCATCCTCGCCTCCTGAGACCCGACAAAAACGCTCTCCTTTTGACGCCACTTTCTGCAAACTGCGGAAACTTGTTCCTGTTTTATTGATCCAACTTTTATAAGAGGCTGGCTGGTACACTGACTGGTGGTGGCAGGCTGGTACACTGACTGGTGGTGGCAGGCTGGTACACTGCCTGGTGGTGGCAGGCTGGTACACTGACTGGTGGTGGCAGGCTGGTACACTGACCTGGGGGTGGCAGGCTGGTACACTGATGCTGGTAGTGTAGTACACTCTTATTCTTGCAGGGAATTATACCATTATGGCTAGCAGTGTAGTAAACTGTTGTGGCTCACAGGATGACGTACACTGACTGGTTTAGGACAAGGCTGGAAGCTTGGTGGAGTGGACAACGTGGAGGGGACTGGGGCTCAAATCACCTATTGTGTTTAGTGTAACAGAACTCGGGTTTCCAGACCGTGTTCCTTATAAAGGAGTTGTTCCTCACGTGTCAGGAAAGTGTCACTAATTATTACATGTTTTGACTCTGGATGTGAATTATCTTGCAAAGCCTTCGCATTTTTTTTTTGTGTGTATTATGAGATAATCATATATACTTCTGTCGCTCATATATGACCAAGTTGTTATTATTATTATTATTATTATTATTATTATTATTATTATTGTTATTATTATTATTATTATTATTATTATTATTATTATTATTATTATTATTACTTACTATATTATTATTATTATTATTATTATTATTATTATTATTATTGTTATTATTATTATTATTATTATTATTATTATTATTATTATTATTACTTACTATATTATTATTATTATTATTATTATTATTATTATTATTGTTATTGTTATTATTATTATTATTATTATTATTTTATTATTATTATTATTATTATTATTATTATTATTATTATTATTATTATTATTATTACTATTATTATTATTATTATCATTATCATTATTATTATTATTATTATTATTATTATTATTATTATTATCATTATCATTATTATCATCATCATTATCTTTCAGAATTTTTTTTTGACCAACGTTATAGTTAGTATACAGGCTTATTGAGACTGCTCATCTCTCAGATCAGTTTTGAAACATCAGCTTTTGCCCTACGTTGTAAATATAACTGATAATCATGGTGACTGTTTACTGAAATAGAACCGTACAAGCGTTGGAGGGGTCACGGCAGGGAACAGGTTAAATCCAGTATGTGTGAATGTTGAGAGTTAATACCGGGAAACACTGGAAACATTGCTGGAATGAGAAGAGAATATTGAGTTAAAGATGGAAAACTCGGCTGTTCGCCAGGGACGCCGAGCAGCGAGCAAACATACGTAGCGCTCAGATTTGTCAGCGAACATAAAACAGCAACTGATGATAATGCTCTTAGCTACAGACGACTTCGAAAGTTCTTTTCCATTTAACCTTTTGAGCTTGGTGGTGTCGCTGTAAGTACGACTGCACGACCCTCGAGCAAGACGGTACGACCCCCTGGGTATGACACTCTGGCCTTTGATATGAACCCTTAGGGGTCAGGTCAAAGGCCAAGCTAACGTATCCTAGGATCGAACTGTCGTGCTCAAGGGCTCATACCGTCGTGCTCAAGGGCTCGTACCGTCGTGCTCAAGGGCTCATACCGTCGTGCTCAAGGGCTCGTACCATCGTGCTCAAGGGCTCGTACCGTCATGCTCAAGGGCTCGTACCGTCGTGCTCAAGGGCTCGTACCGTCATGCTCAAGGGTTCCTATCGTCGTGCTCAAGGGCTCGTACCGTCGTGCTCAAGGGCTCGTACCGTCGTGTTCAAGGGCTCGTACCGTCGTGCTCCAGCCCTCCACACAGCTGCTCGCCCGTCAATATTGCTGAACGACGGACAGGAACGTATATATTTTCTCATGGTTTTTGACATGCGTTCCCCTCCGTCCCCTCCGTCTGGCGCGGGTGACATGAGCTACTGTTACCTCACGTCACCTCACCACACCACCTGCCCGTACTCCTGAGGTAAGGTCACCTTTAAAGGTCACCCCAGTGTCGTTTCTCCTTTAAAGACCACTCCAGGGTTAGGTCCTAGTGAAGTTACTCCAGGGCCAGGTCTTCCAGTAAGGTCATTCAAGGTTAGGTGTTCCAGTAAGGTTACCTCAAGGTCAGACCTTCCAGTAAGGTTACTCCAAGGTCAGGTCTTCTAGTAAGGTCATTCAGGGTCAGGTGTTTCAGTAAGGCCACTTAAGGGTTAGGTTTTCCAGTAAGGCCACTCTTGGCTTTGGCCTTAGCCGAAGGTCACTCCACCACGCCAGATATCTCCAAAGTAAAAGTATTTTGTCTTTAGTATTCAGACAGGTGTCATAACTCTCTCTCTCTCTCTCTCTCTCTCTCTCTCTCTCTCTGTATATATATATATATATATATATATATATATATATATATATATATATATATATATATATATATATATGTATGTGAGAAATACTTAGAAAAGCAAATGGATTTGTATGTAGCATTTATGGATCTGGAGAAGGCATATGATAAGAGTTGATAGAGATGCTCTGTGGAAGGTATTAAGAATATATGGTGTGGGAGGAAAGTTGTTAGAAGCAGTGAAAAGTTTTTATCGAGGATGTAAGGCATGTGTACGTGTAGGAAGAGAGGAAAGTGATTGGTTCTCAGTGAATGTAGGTTTGCGGCAGGGGTGTGTGATGTCTCCATGGTTGTTTAATTTGTTTATGGATGGGGTTGTTAGGGAGGTAAATGCAAGAGTTTTGGAAAGAGGGGCAAGTATGAAGTCTGTTGGGGATGAGAGAGCTTGGGAAGTGAGTCAGTTGTTGTTCGCTGATGATACAGTGCTGGTGGCTGATTCATGTGAGAAACTGCAGAAGCTGGTGACTGAGTTTGGTAAAGTGTGTGGAAGAAGAAAGTTAAGAGTAAATGTGAATAAGAGCAAGGTTATTAGGTACAGTAGGGTTGAGGGTCAAGTCAATTGGGAGGTGAGTTTGAATGGAGAAAAACTGGAGGAAGTGAAGTGTTTTAGATATCTGGGAGTGGATCTGGCAGCGGATGGAACCATGGAAGCGGAAGTGGATCATAGGGTGGGGGAGGGGGCGAAAATTCTGGGGGCCTTGAAGAATGTGTGGAAGTCGAGAACATTATCTCGGAAAGCAAAAATGGGTATGTTTGAAGGAATAGTGGTTCCAACAATGTTGTATGGTTGCGAGGCGTGGGCTATGGATAGAGTTGTGCGCAGGAGGATGGATGTGCTGGAAATGAGATGTTTGAGGACAATGTGTGGTGTGAGGTGGTTTGATCGAGTGAGTAACGTAAGGGTAAGAGAGATGTGTGGAAATAAAAAGAGCGTGGTTGAGAGAGCAGAAGAGGGTGTTTTGAAGTGGTTTGGGCACATGGAGAGAGTGAGTGAGGAAAGATTGACCAAGAGGATATATGTGTCGGAGGTGGAGGGAACGAGGAGAAGAGGGAGACCAAATTGGAGGTGGAAAGATGGAGTGAAAAAGATTTTGTGTGATCGGGGCCTGAACATGAAGGAGGGTGAAAGGAGGGCAAGGAATAGAGTGAATTGGAGCGATGTGGTATACCGGGGTTGACGTGCTGTCAGTGGATTGAATCAAGGCATGTGAAGCGTCTGGGGTAAACCATGGAAAGCTGTGTACGTATGTATATTTGCGTGTGTGGACGTATGTATTTACATGTGTATGGGGGGGGGGGCATTTCTTTCGTCTGTTTCCTTGCGCTACCTCGCAAACGCGGGAGATAGCGACAAAGTATAATATAAAATATAAAATTAATAAATATATATATATATATATATATATATATATATATTTTCCCTGGGGATAGGGGAGAAAGAATACTTCCCACGTATTCCCTGCGTGTCGTAGAAGGCGACTAAAAGGGAAGGGAGCGGGGAGCTGGAAATCCTCCCCTCTCGTTTTTTTTTTTAATTTTCCAAAAGAAGGAACAGAGAAGAGGGCCAGGTGAGGATATTCCCTCAAAGGCCCAGTCCTCTGTTCTTAGCGCTACCTCGCTATCGCGGGAAATGGCGAATAGTATGAAAAAAAAAAAAAAATATATATATATATATATATATATATATATATATATATATATATATATATATATATATATATATAGATATGTTGGAAAGGATCACAATTTTGCGCGTGACCAAGATATTCCTATGAGTCCACGGGGGAAATGAAACACGAAAAGTTCCCAAGTGCACTTTCGTGCAATAATCACATCATCAGGGGAGACACAAGAGAGAAATATAACAGTCAGTTGATATACATCGAAGAGACGAAGCTAGGACGCCATTTGGTAAACATGTTTACCAAATGGCGTCCTAGCTTCGTCTCTTCTCTCTTGTGTCTCCCCTGATGATGTGATTATTACACGAAAGTGCACTTGGGAAGTTTTCGTGTTTCATTTTCCCCGTGGACTCATAGGAATATATATATATATATATATATATATATATATATATATATATATATATATATATATATATATATATATATATATATATATATATATATAATATATATATATATGTCTATCTGTCCATGTATGTGTCTATCTATCTATCTATCTATCTATCTATCTATCTATATATATATCTATCTATCTATATATATATATATATATATATATATATATATATATATATATATATATATATATATATCTTTATAAGTCTACCATCTCTTATGTGTTTGTACTTCCAAGAATTGTATCTGTTTCTGCCCCGAGCAGCCTGGTCGATCCACGACCCCACCCAGCAGCCTGGGCCCAGCCCGGGCTGTGGGGGTGAAGACCCCACCAGGTAGGTATTCATCATGTCGGCTGTAACAGGTGAAGTGATAGGCGTAGCAACAGATTGCTCAACAGAAAAAAAAGACTAGTAACAGACGGGTCAACAGAAAAAAACTTAGCCACAGATGGTTCAGTAAAAAAAAAACTCGTAACAGATTGTTCAACAAGAAAAATTGGATGCAGCGACAGGTTAACAGAAGGAATAAACGACGTAGCAACAGATACTTGAACAGAAAAAAAAGATAAACGAAGCAACGGATGGTTCAACAGGAGACAGACATAGCGACAGTTCTCTCAATTTCAACGGGATGAAATAGGTTTAGTAACAGATGCTTCAACACAGAAAAAGAAAAAAAATACTCTAGCAACAGATGTTTCAACAGAAAAAACAATAGACGAAGCAACAGAAGCTCTAACGGAGATGAGGACATGGTATCCGTCATCGTCATGTGCCAACAAAATCCCCCGCGTGTCATTATGGACAACAAAAGCAGCAACTTCTCCCGCCAGGGGAAACAATAGTGCCAACTCCAGCCTCACTCTAGGGTAAGGGGGGGGGGGGGGGATGGCTATTGTTACTTGTTGCCAGAGGCCGCCAGACTCGCGAAGATCGCTCAATATTGCTCAACTGGAGATTGAAGACCGTTCGCCAGCAGGGTTCAGCGCCAGAAACTTGTCTCTGTCAGTAGAGTCATCGTCATAAACTTCAGCGTTCGCCTGTAGAATCATCGCCAGAGACTTGGGTTCGCCATTAGGATCGTCGCCAGAAACGTGGGTTCTCCAGTAGGGTCGTCGCCTGTAACTTGGGTTCGCCAGTAAAGTCATCGCCAGAAACTTGTGTTCACCAGCCAAGTTATCGCCAGAAACTTGTGTTCACCAGCCAAGTTATCGCCAGAAACTTGTGTTCGCCAATCAAGTTATCGCCAGAAACTTGTGTTCACCAGCAAAGTCATCGCCAGAAACTTGAGTTCGCCAGTAAAATCATGGTCAGAAACTTTCGTCGCCAATAAACCATGACCAGAAACTTTTTTAATCGCGGTCTCGGCCTGGCGACCGAGCGGAAGTTGCTGGGATATTTGGTGGTCTAATATGATGATTTCTGTAATACGGTACAGCAACACTAGTACCAGAACCAACACTAGTACCAGTACCATCTCCAGTACCAGAACCAACACTAGTACCAGTACCATCTCCAGTACCAGGACCAACACTAGTACCAGTACCATCTCCAGTACCAGAACCAACACTAGTACCAGTACAAGCAGTGTTACCAGTATCATCATCAGTTCCATTTCAGACACTTCAACTTGTGGGCATTACAGGTCGTAGTGCTTCACAAGGTCGAGTCTTGAGAGGTCGACAGACTTTACTGGTCGAATACCTGAAGAGGTCGACAGACGTTACTGGTCGAATGCCTGAAGAGGTCGACAGACGTTACTGGTCGAATACCTGAAGAGGTCGACAGACGTTACTGGTCGAATGCCTGAAGAGGTCGACAGATGTTACTGGTCGAATACCTGAAGAGGTCGACAGACGTTACTGGTCGAATACCTGAAGAGGTCGACAGACGTTACTGGTCGAATACCTGAAGAGGTCGACAGACGTTACTGGTCGAATACCTGAAGAGGTCGACAAACGTTACTGGTCGAATGCCCAAAGAGGTCGACAGATGTTACTCATATCTTAACACATGTGTGATCCAAGGTCATCTCGGGTGAAATATATTAAAAAACAACAAGACGAGAATAAAAATGAATATGTCAAGGCTCAACAGGTGTTTGTCGAGCTGACGTGTAAAGGTAGAGAGGTCATAGGAAGATGCGAGAGGCGAAAGAATGAAGAGAGAATTCCCCAGCCCAGCTGGTCGAAGGAAGGAAGGAAGTGACATCATAATGGCCATTTCTATTCTTAGCGGTCGTTTGGTGTTACTGGTCGATAGCTTCAACACGACGTATGTTAACTGGTAGAATATCTGAAGGGGACGGTAGGTGTAACTGGTCGACAGGTTTTACAGGTTGGACAGGTGTTAATGGTCGATAGTCTCCACAGGTTGACGTATGTTAATTCGTCAGGTATGTGTAGGGGATGGTAGGTGGAACTGGTCGACAATTTTAACAGGTTGGACGGGTGTTACTGGTCGAATGATTGAGCAGGTCGATAGATGTAACCAGTCGACAGACCCGTCTGGCTGACAGACAGATATACCAGTCGAAAGAGGTTGCATTTCGTGTATAATACATTGCCATGTAGAACGGGCTATAATTACTTATAATATCATTAATAGTATCATTAATATAATTAAAATATTTTTTTATGGGTATCGGTAGCTCTCGCCATGACAACATGTAGCAGTATATTTTTTCTTTATTGTTTTATGACAGCTGGTAAAACATCTGCCCACTTATTGTATTCCATGTTTACCTGCAGTTCATACCAGTGTCTCTGGTCCTTGTATGTCCTCACCTGTTGAAATCCTCGTTGCGAATGATTTACGACCTTGACGGCTTTTAATATCAGATCTCCGGGAAATCTTTTTTCTCTCTCTCCGCCGTAAAGGAATTCCGGATCTGAAAGACTTTATTCATAAGGTTTTATTCCTGAGCGACGGAACTGGCTTTGTTGCTCTCCTCTGTATGCGTTCGAGTTTTCCCGGTTGTGTATCGAGGTTTGGTGACCAGGAATTGAATAGCATATCCCGAGTGAGGTCTGAGTTGTGGAAAGTAAGCGTTGTAACCTGAGTTTCGTTGTTCATACTTTTTAGCAAAGTCATACCTTTATTTATGCCTGGTCTTTCCCTGGCGCTACCTCGCTCACGAGGGTAGCGGCGAAGAAGTATAGAAAAAAGGAAAAAGGAATTTCTATTATTGATGATTATAATTTTGTCACGTGCGCTTAGGTATTGCTTGTTTTAGGTGATTGCGTATTTTAGGCCATGACTGGTGATATCCGACCCCACGTATTTTAGGCCATGGCTGATAACAGACCCCACGTATTTTAGGCCATGGCTGATGATATCCGACACCACGTATTTTAGGCCATGACTGATGATATCCGACCCCACGTATTTTAGGCCATGGCTGATGATATCCGACCCCACGTATTTTAGGCTATGGCTGATGATATCCGACCCCACGTATTTTAGGCCATGGCTGATGATATCCGACCTCACGTATTTTAGGCCATGACATGATATCCGACCCCACGTATTTTAGGCCATGGCTGATGATAAGAGACCCCACGTATTTTAGGCCATGGCTGATGATATCCAACCCCACGTATTTTAGGCCATGGCTGATGATATCCAACCCCACGTATTTTAGGCCATGGCTGATGATATCCGACCCCACGTATTTTAGGCCATGACTGATGATATCCGACCCCACGTATTTTAGGCCATGGCTGATGATATCCGACCCCACGTATTTTAGGCCATGACTGATGATATCCGACCCCACGTATTTTAGGCCATGGCTGATGATAAGAGACCCCACGTATTTTAGGCCATGACTGATGATATCAGACCCCACGTATTTTAGGCCATGGCTGATGATATCCGACCCCACGTATTTTAGGCCATGACTGATGATAACAGACCCCACGTATTTTTGGCCATGACTGATGATATCCGACCCCACGTATTTTAGGCCATGGCTGATGATATCCGACCCCACGTATTTTAGGCCATGACTGGTGATATCCGACCCCACGTATTTTAGGCCATGGCTGATGATAAGAGACCCCACGTATTTTAGGCCATGACTGATGATATCCGACCCCACGTATTTTAGGCCTATGGCTGATGATATCCGACCCCACGTATTTTAGGCTATGGCTGATGATATCCGACCCCACGTATTTTAGGCCATGGCTGATGATATCCGACCTCACGTATTTTAGGCCATGACTGATGATATCCGACCCCACGTATTTTAGGCCATGGCTGATGATAAGAGACCCCACGTATTTTAGGCCATGGCTGATGATATCCAACCCCACGTATTTTAGGCCATGGCTGATGATATCCAACCCCACGTATTTTAGGCCATGGCTGATGATATCCGACCCCACGTAGTTTAGGCCATGATTGATGATATCCGACCCCACGTATTTTAGGCCATGGCTGATGATATCCGACCCCACGTATTTTAGGCCATGGCTGATGATATCCGACCCCACGTATTTTAGGCCATGACTGATGATATCCGACCCCACGTATTTTAGGCCATGGCTGATGATAAGAGACCCCACGTATTTTAGGCCATGACTGATGATATCAGACCCCACGTATTTTAGGCCATGGCTGATGATAAGAGACCCCACGTATTTTAGGCCATGACTGATGATAACAGACCCCACGTATTTTAGGCCATGACTAATGATATCCGACCCCACGTATTTTAGGCCATGGCTGATGATATCCGACCCCACGTATTTTAGGCCATGACTGGTGATATCCGACCCCACGTATTTTAGGCCATGGCTGATGATAAGAGACCCCACGTATTTTAGGCCATGGCTGATGATATCCGACCCCACGTATTTTAGGCCATGGCTGATGATATCCGACCCCACGTATTTTAGGCCATGGCTGATGATATCCGACCCCACGTATTTTAGGCCATGGCTGATGATAAGAGACCCCACGTATTTTAGGTCATGACTGATGATATCCGACCCCACGTATTTTAGGCCATGGCTGATGATATCCGACCCCACGTATTTTAGGCCATGACTGATGATAACAGACCCCACGTATTTTAGGCCATGACTGATGATATCCGACCCCACGTATTTTAGGCCATGGCTGATGATATCCGACCCCACGTATTTTAGGCCATGACTGATGATATCCGACCCCACGTATTTTAGGCCATGACTGATGATATCCGACCCCACGTATTTTAGGCCATGGCTGATGATATCCGACCCCACGTATTTTAGGCCATGACTGATGATATCCGACCCCACGTATTTTAGGCCATAACTGGTGATATCCGACCCCACGTATTTTAGGCCATAACTGGTGATATCCGACCCCACGTATTTTAGGCCATAACTGATGATATCCGACCCCACGTATTTTAGGCCATGACTGGTGATATCTGACTCCACGTATTTTAGGCCATAACTGATGATATCCGACCCCACGTATTTTAGGCCATGACTGATGATATCCGACCCCACGTATTTTAGGCCATGACTGATGATATCAGACCCCACGTATTTTAGGCCATGACTGATGATATCCGACCCCACGTATTTTAGGCCATGACTGATGATATCAGACCCCACGTATTTTAGGCCATGGCTGATGATATCCGACCCCACGTATTTTAGGCCATGACTGATGATATCCGACCCCACGTATTTTAGGCCATGACTGATGATATCCGACCCCACGTATTTTAGGCCATGACTGATGATATCCGACCCCACGTATTTTAGGCCATGACTGATGATATCAGACCCCACGTATTTTAGGCCATGACTGATGATGTCCGACCCCACGTATTTTCGCTCGTGCAGATTTGATGATAGTTGACCAGATGTGTTGATACATTGGTAGTTCATGGTCGCATCAAGAGTAGGCACATTACTCTCCTCTGCTCTCAAATGGGTTGTCCATTTGCCACGTCAGCGATCGCTCTGTCACATTGTTTGAATCACTGATGCTCCGGAGACAGGTGTGTGTGTGTGTGTGTGTGTGTGTGTGTGTGTGTGTGTGTGTGTGTGTGTGTGTTGGGGAGTGGTCTGTGCAGGTGTCCTATTGATTCTCAGGTGAGGAGAGGGAGAGGGGTGGAGAGGGAGGGGGGGAAGGGGGGGTGTCTGCTGGGGGTGAGGGAAAGGGGGTGGGGGGGTGTGGGGGGGGGACGACCCAGACCGCTTCAATAATGCAGGATGCGGAGACCCTCCCCCTCCCCCTGGCTTCCCCCTCCCTACCCCCCCAAGCCAAGGACGACACACTCATCTCCACCTGCACACACTTACCACGCACTCTTGTGCCTACACACACACACACACACACACACACACACACACACACACACACACACACACACACAGCTGTTGCCCTCGTATCTTACCGTAACGACCTACATCTTAACGACCTGTCGTTGTTGAGTGTGTCTCGTTCTTCAAGGTTCAGAGGTCGACCCATCGTACACCCAAGGGTCGTACCATCGTGGCCGAGGATCATGTTGTCGTACTCAAGGGTCGTATCATCGTGTTCAGAAGTCGTCCTGTCGTGGTCAAGGCTCGTATCGTCATGCTGATGGATCGTTCCGCCGTGCTCAAAGGGTCGTACCATCGTGCTTCAAGATCATAAAGTGGTGTTCAAGGGTGGTACCGGTAAGGGTCGTACCGCCGTGTTCAAGGGTCGTACCGGAGTGTTCGAGGGTCGTACCGTCGTGTTCAAGGGTCGTACCGCCGTATTTAATGGGAATTTTGTGGGCTCAGTGCATGAGTAAAAATGTTGAGTAGTGATTCGCTGAGTAGATGAGGACTGGATGGGTAGGAGTGGGTGGGGATTGATTGGGTCGTTGCCCGGGAGGTGGATGAACGCCCCATGGGTGGCTGAGTGGGATGGGGACCACTGTAGGTGGGTGAGCCAGCCTGGCTGTAAGTGGGTCATCATAAGCAGTGGGCCAGTATAAGTGGGCGGTCCAAGGTGGTGTAGGTGGATCATTGTAAACAGTGGGTCAAGACTGGATGGATGGAGGTAAGTGGATGGCCTAGTGTGGACCAAGATATGTCTGTTACAGTTGATGATCCACATCAGAGCCTCGCCCACGTACTATGTAAGGTGGTGTTCCTCACCCACTGGCCTTTTCAAAGGCCGTGAACAAACTCGTGAAGCGGAATGACCAGAGTGTAGGGACTTCATCGTTACACAGACAGTGATACAGTGTACAAAGAAATGCCTTCAACATTCCGTGCAGAAAGAGTTCTTTCGTGAGGATTTCGCTCAGGTGTTTGATATACATGATTGTGGAATGTTTGCCCCGGCACCGACAAGTAACGTAAGGCTTTGGGTTTTTATTTTATTACCGTAATAAACGGATGGTTGTGTCATACAATCATCCTCTCACATTCCATTATGAAAGCTGTGCTTCCTCAGGGTACTGTGCTACCCCCTTCCATGTCTTCGTCATCCGTGTACCAGATCATGACACCAACACACAACACTGCTAGGTAGGGGCCTGTCTCCATTTATATAGATTTGTAATATAGGTTACTGTCACTGTCCTCCAGCAGATAACCTGGTCATAGACCATCATGTCCTTCCCATATGCGCATCAGCGTTGGCCGAGAACACCAGAATTGATGTCGTTCCGTCCTTTATGGAATAACAAAAACCTTTAATTATAGATCATTTAATCCCTCCCAGTGGGCCAGTGGTGCTTAAAGTGGATAGCCTCCGACTTCGTTACTGGCGTCACCCATACAATACAGAGGGGGGCAGGAGCGCTGAGTCTACGCAGATGATGAAGATGATAAAGACAGGTTCAAAGACTGAGGGAAGACGCTGGTGATAGCACAACCCGGAACCTCTGCTCTGGGTCGGCTGGGGGTGCTACTGCTATCCTGTAAGGCTTCATCACTGATACGATGGCCAGATCCTTAATATACTTACGATTATTTTCCCTTGTTGGAACAGGAGGAGAGATTGGGCAGATTAGATGAGATTAGACGCATAGCCAACACCGAAACGATTGGAGAATGTGGGTCAGTGGTGGCTGGCGTGGCCCGGTAGTGGGGCTACGGTTGGGTGTGTATGGGATGACTGTGTGTCTGTCGGATGGTTTGGGAGTATCGTGGCAGACATGAGTTTCGTGGTGAATTAGCAGCCAGAGATGAATGGTGTGGGTCAAACAAAGTCTCTAGCTTCAGTGTAGCTGCGAGATTTTCAGCTGAAGATTCTAGCTTCGATGTAGCTGCGAGATGTTCAGCTGAACATTCTAGCTTCGATGTAGCTGGGAGATGATGATGCAGACTCACGCCCCACAGCTGGTGAGGATCTACCCCTCCCCGTGCCTCTACACCTGAGAGTTGCTACGTGTGCATTATGCCACTGGGGCTGGACTGACAGGGGAAAGAGGTGGTGGCACAACACCGGCGGGAGGAGCCTTGTGCACAATACCAGGCCTGCGGAGGGAGAGTTGTTGTGACCTGGGGGCGGTGGTGCCCCCTGGAGGAGGGAACCATTCCTGGGATATTACCGAGATGGCAGCGGCCGAGGCATCACCCACTCCTGCCATATTGGACGTCGGGTCTTCCTTTGTCCCCGACATTTCTTCGAATGTGGATGACGAGTAGAGAGAAGACAATGAAGGCCTCGCAGGGGAGGAGAGATCGCAGATTGAGTCTGCCACAGCACAAAATGCGCTCCATGTCGTACCAAGATGACATGGCAGTACATGGGAAGGACAAATGACACAACACCTGATGGTCTATGACCAGGTTATCTGCTGGAGGACAGTACTACTGTACATGGCAGTACATGGGAAGGACAGATGACACAACACCTGATGGTCTATGACCAGGTTATCTGCTGGAGGACAGTACTACTGTACGTGGCAGTACATGGGAAGGACAGGTAACACAACACCTGATGGTCTATGACCAGGTTGTCTGCTGGAGGATAGTACTACTGTACATGGCAGTACATGGGAAGGACAGATAACACAACACCTGATGGTCTGTGACCAGGTTGTCTGCTGGAGGACAGTACTACTGTACATGGCAGTACATGGGAAGGACAGGTAACACAACACCTGATGGTCTATGACCAGGTTGTCTGCTGGAGGACAGTACTACTGTACATGGCAGTACATGGGAAGGACAGATGACACAACACCTGATGGTCTATGACCAGGTTATCTGCTGGAGGACAGTACTACTGTACATGGCAGTACATGGGAAGGACAGGTAACACAACACCTGATGGTCTATGACCAGGTTGTCTGCTGGAGGACAGTACTACTGTACATGGCAGTACATGGGAAGGACAGATAACACAACACCTGATGGTCTGTGACCAGGTTGTCTGCTGGAGGACAGTACTACTGTACATGGCAGTACATGGGAAGGACAGGTAACACAACACCTGATGGTCTATGACCAGGTTGTCTGCTGGAGGATAGTAATAGTCTTCTAGTGTATACACATGGAGACGGGATAGTGCAGCGGTAGGGAATGGTATCCAAAATAACTATTTTGCACAGCTGGAGACAGGATAGTATAGCACTAGGTTCCTAAGTTCCTCATCTATGTACAGTTATTATTGTATTGACACAGGATAGTAAAGGTGAGACACAGGGAAGTAAGTAAAGCTAGAAACACAGGGAAGTAAAGCTAGAGACACAGGGAAGTAAAGCTAGAGACACGGGGAAGTAAAGCGAGAGACACGGGGAAGTAAAGCGAGAGACACGGGGAAGTAAAGCGAGAGACACGGGGAAGTAAAGCGAGAGACACGGGGAAGTAAAGCAGAAACTTTCCTCATAAATCACATTTCTCTTCGTGTCTTCACCTGACACAGTTGTCGAGGACGACATGCGCCTCCTCTCGCTCTCCCTCCTCCAGGTTCAGAATGTTTCTCTCCAGCAAATTGGATGTTGAGTCTCTGCCTGGGTGAGGACCTGATAATAAGGTCACACCTGAACACCTTCACCACTGCTTCATATTTTATGCAGTCTGCCATCCCCTTCATCACCCTCCCCTACTTTATATACATTCTAAGATCTCTTGACAATATATATATATATATATATATATATATATATATATATATATATATATATTTTTTTTTTTTGTCGCTGTCTCCCGCGTTTGCGAGGTAGCGCAAGGAAACAGACGAAAGAAATGGCCCAACCCACCCCCATACACATGTATATACATACGTCCACACACGCAAATATACATACCTAAACAGCTTTCCATGGTTTACCCCAGACGCTTCACATGCCCTGATTCAATCCACTGACAGCACGTCAACCCCGGTATACCACATCGCTCCAGTTCACTCTATTCCTTGCCCTCCTTTCACCCTCCTGCATGTTCAGGCCCCGATCACACAAAATCTTTTTCACTCCATCTTTCCACCTCCAATTTGGTCTCCCACTTCTCCTCGTTCCCTCCGCCTCCGACACATATATCCTCTTGGTCAATCTTTCCTCACTCATTCTCTCCATGCGCCCAAACCATTTCAAAACACCCTCTTCTGCTCTCTCAACCACGCTCTTTTTATTTCCACACATCTCTCTTACCCTTACGTTACTTACTCGATCAAACCACCTCACACCACACATTGTCCTCAAACATCTCATTTCCAGCACATCCATCCTCCTGCGCACAACTCTATCCATAGCCCACGCCTCGCAACCATACAACATTGTTGGAACCACTATTCCTTCAAACATACCCATTTTTGCTTTCCGAGATAATGTTCTCGACTTCCACACATTCTTCAAGGCTCCCAGGATTTTCGCCCCCTCCCCCACCCTATGATCCACTTCCGCTTCCATGGTTCCATCCGCTGCCAGATCCACTCCCAGATATCTAAAACACTTCACTTCCTCCAGTTTTTCTCTATTCAAACTTACCTCCCAATTGACTTAACCCTCAACCCTACTGTACCTAATTACCTTGCTCTTATTCACATTTACTCTTAACTTTCTTCTTTCACACACACTGAGTTTGGAAAAGTGTGTGGAAGAAGAAAGTTAAGAGTAAATGTGAATAAGAGCAAGGTTATTAGGTACAGTAGGGTTGAGGGTCAAGTCAATTGGGAGGTGAGTTTGAATGGAGAAAAACTGGAGGAAGTGAAGTGTTTTAGATATCTGGGAGTGGATCTGGCAGCGGATGGAACCATGGAAGCGGAAGTGGATCATAGGGTGGGGGAGGGGGCGAAAATCCTGGGGGCCTTGAAGAATGTGTGGAAGTCGAGAACATTATCTCGGAAAGCAAAAATGGGTATGTTTGAAGGAATAGTGGTTCCAACAATGTTGTATGGTTGCGAGGCGTGGGCTATGGATAGAGTTGTGCGCAGGAGGATGGATGTGCTGGAAATGAGATGTTTGAGGACAATGTGTGGTGTGAGGTGGTTTGATCGAGTGAGTAACGTAAGGGTAAGAGAGATGTGTGGAAATAAAAAGAGCGTGGTTGAGAGAGCAGAAGAGGGTGTTTTGAAGTGGTTTGGGCACATGGAGAGGATGAGTGAGGAAAGATTGACCAAGAGGATATATGTGTCGGAGGTGGAGGGAACAAGGAGAAGAGGGAGACCAAATTGGAGGTGGAAAGATGGAGTGAAAAAGATTTTGTGTGATCGGGGCCTGAACATGCAGGAGGGTGAAAGGAGGGCAAGGAATAGAGTGAATTGGAGCGATGTGGTATACCGGGGTTGACGTGCTGTCAGTGGATTGAAGCAAGGCATGTGAAGCGTCTGGGGTAAACCATGGAAAGCTGTGTACGTATGTATATTTGCGTGTGTGGACGTATGTATATACATGTGTATGGGGGGGGGGGGGGGTTGGGCCATTTCTTTCGTCTGTTTCCTTGCGCTACCTCGCAAACGCGGGAGACAGCGACAAAGTATAATAAAAAAATGAAAATATATATATATATATATATATATATATATATATATATATATATATATATATATATATATAAATATATAAAAACAAATTAAACAACCATGGAGACATCACACACCCCTGCCGCAAACCTACATTCACTGAGAACCAATCACTTTCCTCTCTTCCTACACGTACACATGCCTTACATCCTCGATAAAAACTTTTCACTGCTTCTAACAACTTGCCTCCCACACCATATATTCTTAATACCTTCCACAGAGCATCTCTATCAACTCTATCATATGCCTTCTCCAGATCCATAAATGCTACATACAAATCCATTTGCTTTTCTAATGCAAGAGTTTTGGAAAGAGGGGCAAGTATGAAGTCTGTTGGGGATGAGAGAGCTTGGGAAGTGAGTCAGTTGTTGTTCGCTGATGTTACAGCGCTGGTGGCTGATTCATGTGAGAAACTGCAGAAGCTGGTGACTGAGTTTGGTAAAGTGTGTGAAAGAAGAAAGTTAAGAGTAAATGTGAATAAGAGCAAGGTTATTAGGTACAGTAGGGTTGAGGGTCAAGTCAATTGGGAGGTGAGTTTGAATGGAGAAAAACTGGAGGAAGTAAAGTGTTTTAGATATCTGGGAGTGGATCTGGCAGCGGATGGAACCATGGAAGCGGAAGTGGATCATAGGATGGGGGAGGGGGCGAAAATTCTGGGAGCCTTGAAGAATGTGTGGAAGTCGAGAACATTATCTCGGAAAGCAAAAATGGGTATGTTTGAAGGAATAGTGGTTCCAACAATGTTGTATGGTTGCGAGGCGTGGGCTATGGATAGAGTGGTGCGCAGGAGGATGGATGTGCTGGAAATGAGATGTTTGAGGACAATGTGTGGTGTGAGGTGGTTTGATCGAGTAAGTAACGTAAGGGTAAGAGAGATGTGTGGAAATAAAAAGAGCGTGGTTGAGAGAGCAGAAGAGGGTGTTTTGAAATGGTTTGGGCACATGGAGAGAATGAGTGAGGAAAGATTGACCAAGAGGATATATGTGTCGGAGGTGGAGGGAACGAGGAGAAGAGGGAGACCAAATTGGAGGTGGAAAGATGGAGTGAAAAAGATTTTGTGTGATCGGGGCTTGAACATGCAGGAGGGTGAAAGGAGGGCAAGGAATAGAGTGAATTGGAGCGATGTGGTATACCGGGGTTGACGTGCTGTCAGTGGATTGAATCAGGGCATGTGAAGCGTCTGGGGTAAACCATGGAAAGCTGTGTAGGTATGTATATTTGCGTGTGTGGACGTATGTATATACATGTGTATGGGGGTGGGTTGGGCCAATTCTTTCGTCTGTTTCCTTGCGCTACCTCGCAAACGCGGGAGACAGCGACAAAGCAAAAAAAAAAAACAAAAAAAAAATATCCCCAGGGATACTATATATATATATATATATATATATATATATATATATATATGTATATATATATATATATATATATATATATATATATATATATATATATATATATATATACATATATATATATATATTTCTCTCTTGTGTCTCCCCTGATGATGTGATTATTACACGAAAGTGCACTTAGGGACTTTTCGTGTTTCATTTTCCCCGTGGACTCATAGGAATATATATATATATATATATATATATATATATATATATATATATATATATATATATATATATATATATACAGGATATATATACAGGATGTATATAACAGGATATACAAATTGTCGAGCGCTTTCGTATAATTACACTGCCCCACGTCTGCCTTGTTTCATTCCTCTCTCACGACACAATTAACTAATGGCATTTCCTCTGTTGTCAAATTTCCCCGCACGGCAGAGCAGGTGAGGCTCCAGGGCCTCGGGTAGAGCGAGGTATGGAAAGGGGAAATTTGGGACGAAGCCCAGCCACTGAAATCCACAAGTGTAAACAACACCAGTTTTGAACCATTTTTGTGGCGATTGACTTTATGGACGACCTGATACGATTGGCTGGAGGGGTCCCGTCCACTGCTGGAATGGCCTGGATTGTTCTGTTGGACACAGGCTCTTGTTGATAGCTCTCTCTCTCTCTCTCTCTCTCTCTCTCTCTCTCTCTCTCTCTCTCTCTCTCTCTCTCTCTCTCTCTCTCTCTCTCTCTCTGTCGTTGCCCGGCCATCATCCTACCACTATCTATCCGGCATTCTCTGTTTTGCAAAATGTTTAAAAAAGTTTTTTTTTTTTTCAATAAACCTGAAAAGTAGAAAGAACTGGAATGCTTTACGATTATATACGCACAGAATAGAAAACATCACCTGCTTCTTGAATCAGACGGTACGACCCCTGAGTCCGACGGTACGACCCCTTGAGTCTAACGGTACGACCACTGAGTTCGACGGTACGATCGCTGATCCTAAGGGTACGACCCCTTGAGCCCAACGGTACGACCCCTTGAGCCCAACGGTACAAACCCTTGAGCCCGACGGTACGACCCATGGGCAGAAATGACATGGCCTTTGACCCATCCCCTTAGGGGTCACTTCCCCTCATCAAGAGGTCAGCTGGAACTGTTGCCGGGTGTTGGATTGGCCTGTTCTCCCGAGTGATGACATGTGGATCAGGTGTGGCCCCACGTAGCGGACGAGGAGGGGGGGGGGGGGGGGGGAGCTGACTGCTGGAGGAGGACGTGTGAGGAAGGCGTGGCGGGGTAGTGGGTGGAGCCAGGTGGTGTGGGAGAGGACAGGCGCCACCTCCCCTCCCGACAGAGCCCTTGGGTTTTCCACTGACCGACGACGAATGGAGGCGTCTGGATTGAGTGTTAGGATCTTCGCGTCCTGATATTCGTCATCCCCCCCTCCTCCCCCCCCCCCCAGCTACACCCCCTGAGAACCCTCCAACATCATCCCCTCCCCCCTCCCTCCCTCCCTCCCTCCCTCCCTCCCTCCCTCCCAAAGCCTTCAACTCCAACAACCAGCCCGTCCCCCCCCCCCCCCCTCCAACAAACACCTCCCCAACTCCCCAACTTGCCGAGCATGGGTCATTGCTCCAGTCAGCAGGAAGGAAGGATATTCATGGCTTCCTCCACACCCACTTTACTCGTCCGCACGGGAGAAACTGCTGAACCAGAACCGAGATTTAAAAATATGAATAAAACAGATCAAGGGAGAGAAATGAAATCAGAGGAAGATAAAAGAAGAGACGGCAAAGAAAGAAGCTTGGTGGATATTGGGCAATGGTAAAGTTGGGGTTGCCAAAGCTTCTAGCTGCCATGAAAAATGAAAGAAAGAAAGAAAGAAGAATGAAATGATGGCATGAGTGTGGGAGAGAAGCTTGTGAATCACAGGAACACAGTGAGAGTTGCAGTGAAGAAAAACTTCAAGAGAAAATGTTCCTCCACAGCTGAGTAGTTCCTAGAGTGATCCTGCAGTGACTGGTGGGACTAGAGTGGTCTCCTGCAGTGACTGGTGGGACTAGAGTGGTCCCCTGCAGTGACTGGTGGGACTAGAGTGGTCCCCTGCAGTGACTGGTGGGACTAGAGTGGTCCTGCAGTGACTGGTGGGACTAGAGTGGTCTCCTGCAGTGACTGGTGGGACTAGAGTGGTCCTGCAGTGACTGGTGGGACTAGAGTGGTCCCCTGCAGTGACTGGTGGGACTAGAGTGGTCCCCTGCAGTGACTGGTGGGACTAGAGTGGTCCCCTGCAGTGACTGGTGGGACTAGAGTGGTCTCCTGCAGTGACTGGTGGGACTAGAGTGGTCCCCTGCAGTGACTGGTGGGACTAGAGTGGTCCCTGCAGTGACTGGTGGGACTAGAGTGGTCTCCTGCAGTGACTGGTGGGACTAGAGTGGTCCCCTGCAGTGACTGGTGGGACTAGAGTGGTCCCCTGCAGTGACTGGTGGGACTAGAGTGGTCCTGCAGTGACTGGTGGGACTAGAGTGGTCTCCTGCAGTGACTGGTGGGACTAGAGTGGTCCTGCAGTGACTGGTGGGACTAGAGTGGTCCCCTGCAGTGACTGGTGGGACTAGAGTGGTCCCCTGCAGTGACTGGTGGGACTAGAGTGGTCCCCTGCAGTGACTGGTGGGACTAGAGTGGTCCTGCAGTGACTGGTGGGACTAGAGTGGTCTCCTGCAGTGACTGGTGGGACTAGAGTGGTCTACTGCAGTGACTGATGCCACTAGAGTGGCTCATACAGTGTCTCATGCCACTAGAAAAGTGCAGCATAACTTGAGGTGTCGTGCATGATGGTGGGGGAGAGAAAACGGGGATTGTGTCTCATCTCAACACCAGAGTGTTCCTGCTGGCCAAAGAAAATGAGGTCGAGGTAAGAAAGCTTTTGTCCTCTAATGGAAGACTCGCAGTTTACAGTCTTGGAGAGTTGTCCCGGGACGCGCCTCAAGTCCTGAGACGCGATTGAAATCCCGGAACACATCTAATGTCCCGGGACACTTCTGAAGTCGTGGGACACACCTGGTCGAAAGCGTGCCGAATTGATCCGTCTTTTCCTGTCGAGACAGAGGACCCGGGACAGCTCCCTCCAGACCGTGCCTCAGGCTCTGTCTCTGTCTGTCGAGACAGAGGACCCGGGACAGCTTCCATCAGACCGTGTCCCTGGACGTCTGTCCACAGCTGTGCCATTCTTATAAAGTGATTGACATCATTCATTTATCATTTTTATAAAAAGATTTAGTTATCACGCCAGTCGAGAGATATATTATATTGATCAGTCTTGATAAAATTGTTTCAGTTTGTCATAATGAGGATTACAGGTTACATACAACTGGATCAATATATATATATATATATATATATATATATATATATATATATATATATATATATATATATATATATATATATATATATGTAATCACTTGAAATTTAATTTGTTTTTACTGTTGATATGCCATTTTTGGCTGTACAGTCGTTCCTAAAGCAATTTTGGGCCCAGACAGACTTCGATGTGACCAGATATTATTATTACCGTTATTAATTGATTATATTCAGTGTGTATAGGATGAGCATTAGGTCGTGTTAGCCCAGCCATTGGTATGTTTCTAAACGATGGTCATTATCATTATCACGTAAACAATTAGTATTATTATTACTTATATTTCCTGGGTTATGTTAATTTTTCCCTGCATGTGAGTGGACCGTTATATTGTTTGAGGGTAATGAGCGTTTTGCATCGCTGTTTGTCGAATTTATATATGTTAATTACGTGCTAACAAAGCAGTTTTCAGGCTGGCAGTCAGACTGAATAATGGAGATTCGGGGAAAGAAAAAAAAATGTTTTTTTAGAATGGAGTTTTAGATGCCATTTGGCCTTTGAAATTGTAACATACAATTGACCCATTTCTTTTTATATTATTAACACTGGCTGCCTTCCTCTTGTTGGCCCGGTCACAAGTTCCTAGTCTTCTAGGCTCAGGTTATTTTGCCGACAGGTTATATCAACCCTTGGTTCATCCTTCCCAATTTTCCCTGTCTATACCCCCCCTTTCTCGCCCCCCCCAGCTTCCCCTCCCCCCAGCTTCCCCTCCCCCCAGCTTCCCCTCCCCCAAGTAGAATGATTGGGGGAATATCTTCTAATTTCCGGACCTGTTACAGTAGCCTTATGAACACGACGGTACGATCGACCCCTGAGCACGACGGTACGACCCTTGAACACGACGGTACGATCCTTGAGGGTTATGATAGACTGGTCATCATACAGGCCGTCATACCCAAGGGTCGTACCGTCGTGCTCAAAGGGTCGTACCGTCGTGCTCATAGGGTCGTACCGTCGTGCTCAAAGGGTCGTACCGTCGTGCTCAAAGGGTCGTACCGTCGTGCCTAGGGGGCGCGGGGGTTCCATCCTCCAACCTAACGCGAGTCTCCAGGCCCCACCAGTTGCGATATTTGGCACGATATTCGTGAAGATTTGACCCAGTATTCGTGTGATATTCTCATACTTTCCGCTGTCCAAGTTTAGTGTGTTGGTCTGTGTTCTTGATGCCGTGTTGGTGGTAGGTTTCTGTGAGCTGATTACGTTGTCGTGGTGAACATTCCCTTGGTGTTTCTTACATACCGTTCGTTTTCACTGTTGATTCGCAAGGAGACTGTTCGCTTTCACTGTTGGCTGCCAAGGAGACTGTTCGCTTTCACTGTTGGTTCGCAAGGAGACTGTTCGTTTTCACTGTTGGTTTTCAAGGAGACTGTTCGTTTTCACTGTTGGTTTTCAAGGAGACTGTTCGCTTTCACTGTTGGTTCGCAAGGCGACTGTTCGCTTTCACTGTTGGTTCGCAAGGCGACTGTTCGCTTTCACTGTTGGTTCCTAGGGAGACTGTTCTTTTTCACTGTTGATTCCTAAGGAGACTGTTCGTTTTCATTGTTAGTTCCCAAGAAGACTCTTTGTTTTCACTGTTGGTTCGCCAGGACACTTTCACTGTTGATTCCTAAGGAGACTTCGTTTTCACTGTTACATCGCTAGACAGCCTTCGATTTCACTGTTAGTAAGCTAGGGTGATTATTCTCTGTTCAGTCGCCAGAGACTGTCCGTTTTCACTGTTTGCCAGACCACTGTTCCTTTTCACTGTTGGTTCGTCCCCGATGTGGAATTCACTGCATCTGTTGGTGGCGTACGCTGGCAACTGTTGCTGGTTGGTAAGTGCATTTGCTTTCTATTTGTAGTGATTAGTGGGAAATATCCTCCTTGCTGATTGGCTGATGGCGTGTCCGCTCTCTCTTGATTGGCTGATGGCATTTCTCTCTCTCTCTCTCTCTCTCTCTCTCTCTCTCTCTCTCTCTCTCTCTCTCTCTCTCTCTCTCTCTCTCTCTGTTGATTTGTCAGCGAGTGCACCGCTCTCCTTTGATTGGCTGATGACATGTCCATTCTCTTACTTGAGTTGTTAGTGATTTCTACACCTTTTGTTTGTTTGTTTGTTTGTTTGATAGGACGGTGACTTCCCTGCTCTGCGATTGATGGTGGCAGAGGTGGTGTTGGGAGTGGTAGTGGTGGCAGAGGTAGTGTTGGCAGAGATGGTGTTGGCAGAGATGGTGTTGGCAGAGGTGGTGTTGGCAGGCGATACATTCATTCTCCTTTGTTTGGTTCGTTTCTTGTTCCTGTGTTTATTTCGGAGTTTAGTTGTGGCTTTCTTCTACCCTTCCCTATCCCCATGTGGCAGCCCGGGCCTCGGGGAGGGGGGGGGTGTCTGGGGCAGACGTGTGGCGGCGGAGGTCCATCCTGAGTGCTGTTGTCAGGAGGCTGACAGCTGGCCAGTCACCACCCCAGAACCCTCTCTCTCTCTCTCTCTCTCTCTCTCTCTCTCTCTCTCTCTCTCTCTCTCTCTCTCTCTCTCTCTCTTTCCCGCTCTACACACCGCCGTTCTAACAACCAGTTCCTGGCCCTCCCCTCCCCCCCTCCCTCCTCTCCTGTAATTGCTCGTTACCTCGTCCCAATTTCAGTTTCACATCTCACCTTTGTAGGTAAAAATTCGCTCGCACATCACGGCTCTTGAAGTGATTGGTGCTCGTTACGTCTCGCGCGTCGTCGACGACCGTGGTCATAGTCGTCTGTCAACGACTCCCGGTCGTCACGACCTGCACCACGACCTCCCACATGGTCGTGGGGGGGGGGGGGTGAACGTGAGATCTGGTTCCAATCTCTCATGTTTGCCGCTAACGTGTGGTATATTTTTGTGTCGTTATCATTTTTCTCTTTTCTTTTCTTTTTTCTTTCTAGCACCTGATTTTCCTCCTCGTCTGAACACTGTCAGGCGTAGGTGATTATGATAGGTAAATGGCAAGGTAAGGTAAAGTAAGGTAAGGCAAGGTAAGGTAAGGTATGGCACGGCAAGGTAACGTGAGGTAAGGTAAGGTAAGGTAAGGTAAGGTAAGGTAAGGTAAGGTAAGATGGGGTAAGGTCTTATTTTTTGTTTACGTTGCAGGCTTCAGTCACGGACACAAGTCCACATCAAGGCCGGTCATTAAGTGAAATATAGAGAGGTTAATGAAAGGAAAGAAGAAGAGACAAGGGAAAGTACTTACGAATTTTGGAGGAAGTTGAAAACCAGTCTTTTGAAATGTGCGGCAGGTCATAGTAATTGGAAAAGACATGAGAAGGTAGAGAGTTCCAAAGTTTCGAGGTGTAGGGAAAGAAGTAGGTATCAAAACGGCCCACCCTTGAGTTGTCAACGGTCACACATTTATGATGTGACGTAGCAGCTTGCCGAGTATTGCGTGGTCTAGCTAGTGGTTGGAGCACACAAGCAGCCAGCTCTCTAGAGAGAAAAAGAATGATACCTATAGAAGAGGGAAAGTGAGCCAACATTGCGGCGTAGGGCAAGGGGGTCAAATTTTGAAGTTAGCCTGGGAGAGTTTACAAGTCGGACTGCTTTCGACTCAACTCTGTCAAGTAAGGATACAGAGCTAGAACTACCCCAGATGTGAGAGCAGGACTCCATACAAGGATGGATGAATCCCTTGTATAAACGGAGCAACTGTTCGGAGGAAAAGAAATTTCGACATCTAAACAGGTCTCCCCGTTTCTTAGAGGCAGATGTAGCTATTTATGTTATTTGGGGTTTCCAAGATAGAGTGGATGTTACAATGATACCACGTATGTTCATTGAGTCGAGATGTGGAATTACAGAACCGTCGAAATAAAGGAGAAAGTTGTGAGGAATTTCTGATTGAGAGATTGGAAGATGTTGGGTCTTGGAGGCATTAAACTTAATCAGATTTCGTCTACCCCACTGAGATATCTTGTCCAAGTCTGAGTTTATTGTGGAAGCTGTGTTAAGACGAGAAGCAGATTGAGTGAGAGAAGGAGCAGAATTGAAGGATGTGGATGAATGCAGTGTTGAGTCGTCAGCATATGAGTGCATTTGGTTATTTGTGGAAGAAAGGAAATCGTTGATAAAAAGAAGAAAAACCGTTGGAGACAGGATAAAACCCTGAGGGAGACCGCTGTTTATGGATAAAGAGGGAGAGGCTGATCCATCAACAGCCACAGAGATAGATCGGCCGGAGAGGAAGCTAGATATGAAGGAGCAAAGTGAGGGAGGGAAGCCGAAAGAGGGGAGCTTAGAGATGAGACCCTGATGCGACACACAGTCAAAAGCCTTAGATATGTCAAGGGCAACTACACAGGAGTCCCCAAAATCTTTCAGGGATGATGACCTGACATTAGTAAGACGGGGGAGATTTCCAATAGTGGATCTTGCCTTACGGAAGCCATACTGGTGATCAGAGAGAAAACTGTGAGATTCAAGAAGTCTGTGGATACAGGAGTTAAGGAGGAATTCAGAGACGATGGAAATGGTAAATGTCAAAACAACAGGGATGGGACGTATCAGTGCATGTTGTCAAGAAGGAAAAATGTTGGTTTTTAAACAAAAACGGAATAGACGAGCAAGCACAGGTGCAAGTTCAGAGGCGCAGTCTCAGTACACGAGGATGAAAGTAAGGTAAGGTAAGGTATAGGGTAAGGGAAGGTAAAGTGAGGTAAGATTAGGTAAGGGAAAGTAAAGTGAGGTAAGTTAAGGTAAAGGAAAGTAAGATAAGGTATAAGGTAATGTAGGAAAAGTTAAGATAAGGTAAAGTAAAGTAAGATAAGGCATAAGGTAAGGTAGGGTAGGTTAAGGTAGAAGATAAGGTAGGATAAGTTGAGGTAAGGTAAGGAAAAGTAAAACAAAGTAAGATAAGGTAAGGTAGGGTAAGTTAAGGTAAACTAAAGTAAGGTGAGGTATAATGTAGGGTAAATTTGGGTAAGGCAAGGTATAAGGTAGGTTAGGGTAAGGTAAGGTATAAGGTAGGTTAGGGTAAAGTAAGGTATAAGGTAGATGAGGGTGAGGTTAGATATAAGGTAGGTCAAGGTAAGATAGGTCAGGGGAAGGTAAGGTATAAGGTAGGTCAGGGGAAGGTAAGGTATAAGGTAGGTCAGGGGAAGGTAAGGTATAAGGTAGGTCAGGGGAAGGTAAGGTGATGCTAGTGAAGGAGCGTGGGGCAGGGTTGGCTGAGAGCCATTTGCCTGCAGACTTTACTGGAGGAAGGTCGCCATTAATTGCTTCTTCCAGGCTGGCAATAACCATCACTTGAGTTTTCTTGTGAAGTTCCAGGAAGTTGTTAGGTGATGCCATCCGCAGCGATGCGCGCCCCTCTCTCTCTCCCCTCATTAACCTGGCGGTCCGGCACTTGAGCATGACGGTACAGCCCTTGGATGGTAATGGCCTTAGCCTTTGACTTGATCCGTGAAGTCCAGGCCATCATACCAAAGGGTCGTACCGTCGTGTTCAAGGGCCGTAACTTCGTGCTCTAGAGTCGTACCGTCGTGTTCAAGAGTCGTACCGTCCTGTTTAAGGCGGCACCGATGCTCAAGGGTTGTACTGCCGTGCTCAGAGCTGCTGGTGTTCCCTGCTCCATCCACCCCACCTGGGAGGGCAGGAGGTCCTGGAGTGACGTGAGATGGCTGGATGCGGGGAGAGTGCATCTAGAAACACCATACCTTAACTTACCTTACTTTCCTTATACCTTATCCTCCCATTCCCTTATCCTACCTTACCTTATACCTTACTTCCATCCCCGTGTACAGAAAGTGTGTGCCTCTGAACTTGCCCCTGTGCTTGCTCGTCTGTTGCATTTCTGTCGAAAAACCATAGTTTTTCCTTCTACTTGGAAGCATGATTTGGGTACATCCCATCCTTAAAGAAGGGTGACTTAGTCTAACCACTCCAACTATCTACCTGTTTCTCTGACATCTCCCATTTCCCAAGTGTTTGAGTCCCTCCTCAGCTCCTATATCCTCAGGGTATATCTTTAATGATGTCAAACTTCTGCACTGACCTGGAGGCTCCGGTTGTTAGAGGTATCACCTTTCTATCTGCCTTCTCCTGTGTTGTGTATACAGCTAGACGTGTTCCATGTGGCAGTTTCTTACTGATTATAACAAAATTCCAAACAATTGAAACTGCAGGAGGACTCACAAGATTCTCTCTCTCTCTCTCTCTCTCTCTCTCTCTCTCTCTCTCTCTCTCTCTCTCTCTCTCTCTCTCTCTCTCTTAACGCTACCTCTCGCTAACGCGGGAAATGGCGAATATGTTTGAATATATATATATATATATATATATATATATTTATATATATATATATATATATATATATATATATATATATATATATATATAAAGGCATTACTGGTCGGTTTCCGCTGGATTGAGGAGAGTCGCGTTGGCGAGGCAGTACCATTGTCACGTGACGTAGCAGTACAGTTTCATCAGAGAACTTCGCGCTTCAAAGGAGTCCGACCTACCCCTGCTTCTGAGTGCAGCGCACCGTTGGGGGCTTCAGGAGCCTCCATGAAAGGGGCCCATCTTAGACAGGGGCCCCCACGGATGAGTAGATAAACGTGATATATGTAATGACATGTTGATATAGATGCACCAGTAGTGGACGTAAGCTTAGGATTATGGCAGGTCGAAGCTGTACCGAATCATGTGTCTCGAGAGGCAGACACAACACACACAGGGGATTCGGTACAGTCTCGAACGGGCGCAAACCGAGGCTTCAGCGCATCGGATGTGTCCCGGGACTTCGGTCCACGACTGTCCTGTGTGTTAAGGGGGGTGGGGGAGGTAAGGTAGTTAAGTAGCAGCTCGTCCTGTGTGTTGAGGGGACGTGATGCAGTGGTAACCCAGTGTATCTCTTGTTTCAGTGGAGGCGAGTAGTTCGGAGCTGCCGGCCAAGTTCCACGAGTCACACGTGAGGCTTCAGGAACTGGAGAAGAACCAGAGCGCGCTGTGGGCCGCCGTCACCCAGGTCACGTCCTCGCTGGCGGCTGCCACGAAGAGGGTGAGTGTAAACTTTCCTTACCTCACACTCACCAAGGACCAGCACACACACACGTGCACTGAGCCAGTACTAGATGTGTACTGCATCCATGGGGAGTGTGCTTATCATGTAGCGAGTGAGTACACCTCCGAGAGAGAGAGAGAGAGAGAGAGAGAGAGAGAGAGAGAGAGAGAGAGAGAGAGAGAGAGCGTACACCTTCATTGTAGCACACATACACCGTCTACAAAGAGTATACGATTCTACGGACGTATGTAGCGCCAGATTTGAGTGATGTTGTATAGGATTTTGTTCCGATCAAGCAGGGAGTGTACACTGGGAGTTTGTACAGTGCTCGCGGAGAGGTGTAAGTATCCTGTGACGGATGTACAGCGAGATGAGAGTAACACTTTAGGTGTGAGGGTAGGGGGAGGGAGCGGGGGGAGGTGTTCAGGGAGAGACCTGACTGTCCTGGGGAAGGTCTACCCCCAGGCTGGGGTGAGGGGCTGCTGGCGGGTCCAGGCTGGGGTGAGGGGCTGCTGGCGGGCCCAGGCTGGGGTGAGGGGCTGCTGGCGGGCCCAGGCTGGGGTGAGGGGCTGCTGGCGGGCCCAGGCTGGGATGAGGGGCTGCTGGCGGGCCCAGGCGGTGGTGGGGAAGGAAGGTCAGGCTTCCGTATGTTGTGGTCAGAGGTCAGCTGATACAAGTGAGAGGTGAGCAGACTTGGTAGATCACACTGAGAGACGTGTGAGAGCGGGAGGTGAAGTATGTGATATAATCATCGTACATTTACTAATCGAATTAAGTAATATTGACATATACCAGGTGGTAAGCGGTGAACTGGAACCATTATTGTATGAAGACAAGTGATTTGCATCGATAGAAATTATGATTAAACTATTACAGTGATAGTTACAGTGATAAAGTGAGTTCTTAAAGTGGTGCAGTTGTTGATGATACAGTAATTATATTTTTATAGTGATTTATCGGATACATTAGTATGTTATTACATTGATACATTAGTTACATTAGTAAGGTGTTAAAGGGATACAGAAGTTATACTGATATGTTATTACAGTGTTACAGTAGTCACAATAGTCAGTTGTTACAGTGATACAGTTTTTTGTGGTCATTGTACTGTGTTATGATAGTTACAATACGTTATTATTGTCATGCAAGGGGGGTCTATAATTTTATTATTTTTTATTGAGATGATATTACAGTGAGGAGTTGTAGTCACTTATTACAGTATTACAGTGATACAGAAGTGATACAGGATCTGCAGTGAGTTATGATAGCAGTGCACAAGGTCTAATGAGTTCCTGTATTCAGACGAAGAATAACAACATGTTGTAGAGGACTGTCAGTGTGGGTTGTGTCCCCAGACACGAACACATCTGGGTTCACTCGACCCAGCCAAAAAGAGGATGAACAGCTTGGTGGACTGCGCGCCGCCCGTCCTCCCGCGTCGGGGATCGAACCCAGGCTATTGAATTTGGAGTTTGCGATGCTCTCACCACAACACCACCAAGCGCAGTGAAATATTATAGTGATACTACGTTTCATGTGATATTACAAGGTTACATAAAGTAGAACTAGAGGTATGAATCAAAAACATTGTCCCTTGATTGACCAAGTATTAAAGAACTGTCAAAAAAAAAAATATTGAAAGAAAAAAAAAATGCCGAATCCATAGATTAGCTTTTTCATCTCAGTACAGACGAAACTGTATAAGAATAATGACTGAACTTTTTCGCACCTTTTTTTTTGTAGCGAAAAACTTCCCAAACAACATTCAGTACTGCACAAGCGGATAACAATAATGGACAATCCTTTTTTTTCTTGTGAAAACATGACGAGACATTGTTCATTGTACAGTGAAACAGTCTCAGCTTTTGATACACCAACAGTGTTCCTCACTGACAGTATTTCTCTAGCTTTAGATACGTCGGGAATGTTTTGATATTCCATTTAGTGACCTGGTAATCAGGTTACATTTTGTGGGTACATGTCTTGGGAATTTTTCATATCCTTCACTTGTTTTATCAGATTACAGTCAAGTTATAACCCCTTGAGTACGACGGTACGACCCATGACCACGCTAGTACGACCCCTGGGTATGATTAACGTGGTTATTGACCTGGTTGTTAAAGGGTCAGGTCAGATGCCAGACCATCGTACCCCCTGGGTCGTACCTGTCGTGCTCATAGGTCGTACCGTCGTACTCAGTAGGTTGTACCTACGTGCTCAAGGGTCGTACCGTCGTGCTATAGAGCTCAATTCAACGCCTCTTAAAAAGAATAAACTACTGATTGTGCAGATCCCCGTGAAATATAAAGCACATGAAAAGGACGGCGTGGTTTATTCACCTTCCATACTTCTAATTCAATATCTAAAAGAATACCAGTATGTGCCTTTGTTTACAAGATAGCCTATCATTTGAAATGATCGTCAGGTTATTCGTAACCGTAAGCCTTCCCTGCCAACCCCACTTCGTACTAAACCATCAGCCTCTCCTTCGAACCCCACCTCCTCCTTATCCATTTAGGAAATTTAAGTGAAATCTCTTTCACTGTCATCCAGGTCACTGAAAATTTTAAGTCCATTATCTGTCTGCAGTGCAGTGTATATGTATCAGTACATTATGCTGGAAAATAGTTGTGCTAACCCATTTCAACAGATTACTTAGAAAAAAAAAAGATAAAGACACATTTAAACAATTCATATCGACTTTGCATAGAGAGAGAGAGACGCGCATTCAGCTGAGGACAGGCAAAATGGCGTTGCATTACTAGCGGCGCCAGGGTGTCCAACTGCGTCAATACATAAGGTACAACTGCACCTCAGTGTATTGTGTGTGGCAACACCGGGATGTGTTTTGTCTTGTCCAGTATATTTATTTTCTTCTCCTGACTAGGTGATCAATTTTGGTGAAGCCATGGGAAATAAAGTGAAGTGCAATATATAACTTTTTTCTTTGCGAATGATAGACACAGCCAGAGCAACGATAATCAGTAGAAAATCATCGAAAATTACTGAAGAGGTATCGTATGATATTTTATATTCAATTAATCAGCTGTGTGTAAACGATTAACGGTCTACTTATACTGTTAGGCCGAGTGTAAGTAACTAAACATTTATCAGTTTGGGTTATCTGGTCGTGTGACACGTGCGTCATCTACAATCCCCTTAATTTGCATTGCCACGGGCCGCCATGAGTTTGTCTGTCTGTCAAGCTAAGTCCACTTCCATTAACATGGAGTGGAACAAGTGCTTCATATGTTGACTCTGGCGCAACAAGAAAAAAAAGAAACATTAATAACCATTGATACGGAAAATGAGGAACGACAATGAAGCTAGCGAGGAGGCATAAGACCAATTATGGAAATAACCTAAGACTATTATGGAAGGACAATTACGGTAATAAACCCTGGCATATATGATCCACTAATTTTGAATGACAGTGAATTGGGAATTCCATATTCATGATTCATATACATTCCTAGCTCACTAAGTTGATTTGTCATGTCAGCGGGACTTGCCTTCCCCTCCCCCCCCCCCTAACTGTGGCAGATCTTCCGTGTTTGTGGCTGGTGTGGCGCCCCTGGATACACCTGTTCCCCATCACTTTCTGGAAATGGACCTAACTTTAACAGGGACTTTCCCCTCCTTCCTTATTTTATAATTCTTGTTTTATAAAATCTTTATTTTTTTTTTTTTTTGTACACCATACGTTTGTAGGCATCTATTTCATAATGAGCTTGTACGATACGAATCTTGATCACGAAGCTAAGCACGCACTACGGAACGAACCAGGAGCACTGCTGTACAAACCTTGAGCACTGCTGTACGAACCAGGAACATTGCTGTATTAACCTGGAGCACTGCTGTACTAACTGTGAGCACTGCTGTACTAACCTTGAGCACTGCTGTACTAACCTTGAGCACTGCTGTGCGAACCTGGAGCACTGCTGTACTAACCTTGAGCACTGCTGTGCGAACCTGGAGCACTGCTGTGCGAACCTGGAGCACTGCTGTACTAACCCTGAGCACTGCTGTAGCAACCTTGAGCACTGCTGTACTAACCTTGAGCACTGCTGTCGAGCTGTACGAACCTTGAGCACTGCTGTACTAACCTTGAGCATTGCTGTACGAACCAGGAGCACTGCTGTACTAACCTGGAGCATTGCTGTACGAACCTGGAGCACTGCTGTACTAACTGTGAGCACTGCTGTACTAACTGTGAGCACTGCTGTACTAACCTTGAGCACTGCTGTACGAACCTGGAGCACTGCTGTACTAACCTTGAGCATTGCTGTACGAACCAGGAGCACTGCTATACGAACCTGGAGCACTGCTGTACTAACCTTGAGCATTGCTGTACGAACCTGGAGCACTGCTATACGAACCTGGAGCACTGCTGTACTAACCTTGAGCATTGCTGTACGAACCTGGAGCACTGCTATACGAACGTGGAGCACTGCTGTACTAACCCTGAGCACTGCTGTACGAACCTGGAGCACTGCCGTACCAACCTTGAGCACTGCTGTACTAACCTTGAGCACTGCTGTGCGAACCTGGAGCACTGCTGTACTAACCTTGAGCACTGCTGTACCACCCTGGAGCACTGCTGTACTAACCTTGAGCACTACTGTACGAACCTGGAGCACTGCTATACGAACGTGGAGCACTGCAGACCTAACCCTGAGCACTGCTGTACGAACCTGGAGCACTGCTGTACGAACCTGGAGCACTGCTGTACGAACCTGGAGCACTGCTGTACGAACCTTGAGCACTGCTGTACTAACCTTGAGCGCTGCGGTACTATACGTCATCACGAAGGTACCAGACCTTGAACACTGTGATACGACCCTTGGTCATGATGGAAAGAGGTCAAGTGTTACCCAGTCAGACTCATGGGTCGTCACCTCGTGTCCAAGAGCGTTCGTTACCTTCGTGATAAGTAGCCCTTACCGGTAGCCTAGCATAAGGGTTGTTAAGATCATACGTAAATATAATTGGCCAAAGTACGATATACTAGGTTAAAGATGGTCGTATTTGTAGGTATTTGTAGATCGGAAATTGATTTTTTTTTTTTATCAAAATCATCCCCACTTTTTCAGTTGTTTTATGGGTGGATGGGCGTAGGCAGTTTGCTCATGCAGCAGAGTGGGTGTGTCAGGGAAAGATTATCATGTTTAATTGTATAGGATACCGGGAAGTCCAACATGTAATATGCGTTTCCTGGAGTGACCTAATCGCCATTATTATTACTTCACATGAAAGAAAACATTACAGTTCTCTGTTTGGACGTTTATGTACCCTTTTTTTTTTTTTTTTTCATTTGACCTCACCCAACTTAGCCTTGCATCAAAGAGCGTATTGCTTTTGTCTTTAAAACTATCACTTGTAAGAGAGTATATGTTAAAGCTGTAAGGCTTCACGGTACGAATTGGTTGGGTAAGGTTGTTCCATTACATCCGACAACATACTTAACCACTGAGCCTTCAACAGCTGTAAGTGGTTGAAGATCGCTTTTGCAGACAATGACATTTTTAAGTTTCATAATCCCCCCCCCCCCCCCCCCCCCCCCCCCCCCCAACATGGTCAGTGCATATTCAGTACCTAAAAACTGCAAAATGAATAAATAAATATAACTAAAGAAAGGTATTTAGTTTGCTTGTGCAGATAAGTTCATGAATTAACTATTTGTCTGCGGATGAGTGAAGGCTAGGGTTTGTCTGGCCTTCTCTCATCAGTATGAACCTCTCAAAATTGTTTAGAATCAGCAATAGTGTATTTAGTTCCAACCTTTTTTGCACTCCGCCTCTTCTGACGTGTTCTACAATTCCTAGCGAGTTAGGCATTTCTATTTTATTCAGAAACATTCAAAATTTTGCGAGTGCTGTGTGTATAGTCCACCCGAGGTTAAGATGTTTTAACTAGCGTAGCGAGGCTACAAATGTCTGTTGTAAATAAAATAGCATTTGTGGCGTCGGGAATGCTCCCGTTAATGTCCAGAATAGCGGTTGGATCCCTGACCTATTACGACCCTTCTCCTCAATTGATGGTGTCATTACCCTGCCCTGAAATTTCCCAGATTTTTGTGAGGTTACAGAGCGATGCAGCGGACTGGAGAATCATAGAGATATGTCGAGTATGTGTTTGTAATTACATAGCTGTACGGTACAAGGGTTGGCGTCGTTTGTTAGTTACGGGGACAGTTTTATGTAACGTCTTCTTGTTTGCGTATATATACACACACACACACACAACCTAGTCATACCTAAATTCATTTGTGACTTTGTGCTTCAAATGAAATGGATATGTGAAGGAACATTGGTGCTGAGGAATATATTACCTCATGCATACAATTGGCTGACAAATGAGAATTATAGTTGGATTAAGTGTTGTATTCATGACACCCCGGGGACGCATTTCCGAACTGGCTAATTAGGCTATAGCTTAGGACGGCTTCAAATTTTAATAGCTATAAACTTGGTTAGTAGCTATAAACTTGGTTACGCACAATTATGTGGAAAGCATTATAGTTTGTAAAGCTGGTAAACTTACAGGATATACGCCTAACACTCGATCTGTCCAGTTTGTGTGAAGGTGTAGGTGGGCTGGCCTTGATTGTCCTAGGTTGTGGCTGAGAGAGGAAGATACTTCACTGGACAGCTCCCTGGACACGTACCTCCTCCACACTTACAGTGTCACCACTGTTGTAGCCCCACACTCACTATAACTCCCTCGTTGTACCTCCACAGTCAGTATACCACCACACTCACTGTAACCCCATTCACTGTATCCCACACCTTCCTTGTACTATTTGGACTCATTTTACCCCTTCCCTCCCCTACACTAATACCCACACTCATTGGACCCCCACACGTAGTATTACAACTCGTACCCCCACATTCGATGTACCACCACTCATCGTAAACCTGCGCACTTATTGTAGCATCACTCATTGTCCGGGCTGGCCCTAGCCTTGTAGGGTTCTGAAGCTGTGACTCCTTTGATGACCCCCTCCACCCTTCACCCACCACCCCCTCCCCCACTTAAATCGCGAGCTCTAGGGGGGCCTGGGGCATGATCCCGGAAAAAATGTGAAAATTTACGATGTGTGGGACAGCATTTCCTGCTTTCTGAAGCCTGCTGGCTAGCGATCTAGGGCCCTACGCTCTGAGTGTTTAAAGCGTATATTACGGAAGGGCGGCCCTGCCCGTTGTACCACCACACTCTGTATACCATACTCGCTACACCCTCAGACTCGCTGTACTCCCATACTCAGTGCACCACCGTACACTGTAACATGACGTACATTGTACAACTTGGCCTACTGCACCAGCACTCACTGGACCGCCACTCATTGTACCAGCACACTCATTACACATTGTACCAACACACTCCATGTATCACCTCACCCATAGCACTCTCATCGTACCACCACTATATCACCACGCCCATTGCATCCCACACATTGTACTATCATACGCATTGCACCTCACACATTGTACTGCCATATACCCATTGCACCCCATTCTCGTCGTATCACCACAACCATTGTACCCCACGCATTTCACACCCCAGGTCTCAATGCACCAGCGCTCTCATTTGCATTGCTACCCTCACTGTGACCTCACACTCATTGTCCAAGCATACTCATTTCACCCTTGCTCTCACTGTACCAACACACTCATTGCTCCGCAATACTCATTACACCACTACATTCACTGTCCACCACACACAGCAGCCAGTATACATCAGTACATTGTGCCTGTTATAAATTCAGTGTCATTATGTACACAGCCAGCAGAGTATTACTTGGATAATCCTTTTTTTCTTATTCCCAAAGTGAGTTTTTATGATTTAGGGGACATGCCTGGCTTTAATGAAACACAGTAATGATAATTGGTAAATGTAGAACTGTGGACTGCAAGAGATGAGACAGAAGTTCCATCTAGTTAAGATCCTCACCAGAGTGACGTGAAGCACAGCTTTGTATTTAGGTACCTTTATATGTTTTGCATATATTCTCTGGTCTTTCAAGGGACAGATATCATAGCAATCCTCAATCTTGTGACGCATTCTTACAACAACCAATTTTGACAGCGAATGAGCAGCAGATGATGTCCAACTTGTGGTTAAGAATAATGAATGTGGGCCTCTGATTATTTTTGGATACTACAGGGAAAGAAAATACAGCACCATGGTTTACCAGCCTAATAATTGCCATGGTACATATCGTAGTATTGCACATTCCCAGTAATTTATCAGTAGGTGCTTTAGCTTCCATATTCTAGGTCGTACGTTATCAAGTAATAGTGAGGGAATGTTTTTTTGGGAACACCTAATACAGGAAATTAAAAAAAAAAAAATAGACTACTGCAATGGAATGCTGGAACCTAATCACATCTGACATTTTACCTTTAACTTATTCACATTTAATTATGTGCAGCAAGTGTACCCTCGTTTTATGCGAAAGTTACATTTTACTAAAACCTCGCACAAATAGAAATCACCAATAGGAAATGAGACGTGCACAGTAGCTTCGTACAGCACAGGCGGATTCTCCCTCCCGTCATCTTTACGTTATGTGGCTTATGACGTCGAATCAACTTATCTAGCCATCCTTTCCTTGCTTGAAATGGCTCTGGCGGAGCTACATTGTCCTATTTACATAAACGCTCACAAACCCTCAGAGCTTTAGACCTGAGCTGAAGGATTCTAAGGTTGGCTTTGCTTCTTTCGTCTCCTGCCATATATATACCGAGAGCATTTTCTCTATCTCAGTAAGTCGATTTCTAATTAGCCCTTGTGGTTACCTTGGCAGACAGCGGAGTAGACCCGAGTACTTGTTATTTTGTCTGCACTCTTCTTTATGTTGTCGATTGTAGATTCACCTATGTGGTAAGCAGGCCTAAGCGTCAACCCTCCTGGTCGTAAGATTTCTAGTGTCGCTCCTTAGTAAGATCAGAGGTTTTCTTCCGTTTAACTACTGGTTCTGGAACAGGTGTTACTAGACGTTTGAATGTCATATTCATAAACACAAACCCCGCGGCTTGCAGATCAATCACATTAGCAGGTATAGGCAAACCACACAAGTAGCACAGATCAGCACTAGCTGTGGTAATTGTGAGACTAACTCGCTGGCAGTCTCTATACACGACCCACGCTTACTCCACCCAGCCAACCTTACTGAAGTGTGGCGTACTTTCTCCCATACACACACCCGCATACGAGAGAATGTCGACCACAAACAAGGGAGACTGGTGGATGAAGTGATCCCGCAGAGAGCGAGGACTTGGCATTTTAATATATTTTGCCTATCGGCAAATATTTTACATTGAGAACATAATATATTGAAGCAAATATGCATTACTAAATGCCTTGCTATGCTGCTCGGTGAAGTTGTAACCATTCGTCATGACGACATAGAAGCCCTTCATAAATGCCGTCTTGGATTCGCCCATAGCCATCCTCCTGCACAAAAATTTTTTTTTCGAGGTTCAAAACGTTCCTCTTGCGCTTCATGCGAGACGTGAACGGCCACGGGGAGCTGTCAGGCAATGGCTGAGACGCTTGAAAGTGGCCCTTGCCCACAGTAGTAATCCAGGTGCACAAAAATGCAAGACCAGCTCATACCACCGCCAGAAAGCACATTGAAGACGGTACACGATCACCAACGCCACAGAACACTAGATGGTGTGTACACTAATCGGTGCGGCGTTGTACGTTAAGAATCTTCTTGGATTGTTCGAATTGTGTCGGATAATCGAGGGTCGTCAGCAGAAACTGAAAACTTTTTATTTCGTTATCTCGAATTACGGATAACAGAGGTTTTTACTATATTTGATTTTATGAAAATGATGATTAGCAGCCCTTAAGTACCACAGTGCACCGGTAATACTGCACACCTTTAAATTTGACTGTGAATGCCACCACTCTCTGCCCAGGTCCCTGATTCTCACCTATGTTAGCAGAATTATCCACATCTACATTACAAATTAGAAGAAAGTTTCTGAAATTGGTTTGTGTATTCTAGTATCATGTAACACTTTTGATCACATTTGTTTCATTTCCCGTTTGGTAGCACGTTTAATCGTAAATGCAGAAGTGTGAATCTTATTGGTTCTTCTTCGATTTGAAGTGATGCATACCCATGTTAGTTCATATGGTTATAACAATGCGACTCTTACAGGTAGAACAGCTGGAGACTGATGTGAAGGGGATCAAGGATTCTCTGAGCAGCGCCCCACAGCTGTCTTCTCTGCCAAAGGATGTGGCTGACCTGCAAGGTTCTGTGGCCACTTTCGGTTCCACACTTCAGGATGTCCAGTCCTCTCTCAAAGTGATCAAGCAGGATCATGAGAAGCTATCCTCTAATGTTAAGGAGGCCACCAATGCCATTGATAATTTTAAGGTTTGTAACACCTAAATCACATGTTTTCCAGAGAAGAGAGGTCAGATTATTCTCATTTGTAATTTTGTTTGAAGTTTACATAATTATCCGCATATCATCTCTCTATAGTAGTGCAGATTACGTAAATTCCCTTACAGGTAATTACTTGCACATATATATGAGCCATTAGTAATTTTACAGTTTGTAAGATCTAAGTATGGTGGCTCTTGGGTATTGTTTTAGGACAGATAAAGTCTTTTGTTTTGTGTTTGTCGTGGTGTTGAGATAAAAAAAAAAAAAAGCTCAATCTGTACTGTATGTTGCTCTTCTGATTGTACTCCCTGTAAATATTTTTACAGTACTTTCGGTAGAAATTGCGTTGACACATTAAGTACTGCATGATTTTCTTTGAAGTACACTGTGGCCTATTATTGTCTGTTTTTCTGGCGCTACCTCGCTGTTGCAGGGGGTGGCAATGCTGTTTCCTGTGAGGTGGGGTGACGCCAGTAGTGGGTGAAGGCAAACAAATATGAATATGTACATGTGTATGTATGTATGTATGTACTTTGTGTGTATATGTTAAATGTATGAATATGCACGTGTCTATGCATCTATGTATTTATCTGTGTGTATGAGTACCCGGATCGGTCTTCGTCTGTTTCCTGGCGCTATTTCGCTGATGCGGTTAATGGCGATCAAGTATGATAAACAACTAAAAAGATATGTATAATTCATAGGCAGCAGGTTTGGATGGTATTGCAGTGGAATTTATTAAAAAAGGGGGTGACTGTATTGTTGACTGGTTGGTAAGGTTATTTAATGTATGTATGACTCATGGTGAGGTGCCTGAGGATTGGCGAAATGCGTGCATAGTGCCATTGTACAAAGGCAAAGGGGATAAGAGTGAGTGCTCAAATTACAGAGGTATAAGTTTGTTGAGTATTCCTGGTAAATTATATGGGAGGGTATTGATTGAGAGGGTGAAGGCATGTACAGAGCATCAGATTGGGGAAGAGCAGTGTGGTTTCAGAAGTGGTAGAGGATGTGTGGATCAGGTGTTTGCTTTGAAGAATGTATGTGAGAAATACTTAGAAAAGCAAATGGATTTGTATGTAGCATTTATGGATCTGGAGAAGGCATATGATAAGAGTTGATAGAGATGCTCTGTGGAAGGTATTAAGAATATATGGTGTGGGAGGCAAGTTGTTAGAAGCAGTGAAAAGTTTTTATCGAGGATGTAAGGCATGTGTACGTGTAGGAAGAGAGGAAAGTGATTGGTTCTCAGTGAATGTAGGTTTGCGGCAGGGGTGTGTGATGTCCCCATGGCTGTTTAATTTGTTTATGGATGGGGTTGTTAGGGAGGTGAATGCAAGAGTTTTGGAAAGAGGGGCAAGCATGAAGTCTGTTGTGGATGAGAGAGCTTGGGAAGTGAGTCAGTTGTTGTTCGCTGATGATACAGCGCTGGTGGCTGATTCATGTGAGAAACTGCAGAAGCTGGTGACTGAGTTTGGTAAAGTGTGTGAAAGAAGAAAGTTAAGAGTAAATGTGAATAAGAGCAGGTTATTAGGTACAGTAGGGTTGAGGGTCAAGTCAATTGGGAGGTGAGTTTGAATGGAGAAAAACTGGAGGAAGTGAAGTGTTTTAGATATCTGGGAGTGGATCTGGCAGCGGATGGAACCATGGAAGCGGAAGTGGATCATAGGGTGGGGGAGGGGGCGAAAATTCTGGGAGCCTTGAAGAATGTGTGGAAGTCGAGAACATTATCTCGGAAAGCAAAAATGGGTATGTTTGAAGGAATAGTGGTTCCAACAATGTTGTATGGTTGCGAGGCGTGGGCTATGGATAGAGTTGTGTGCAGGAGGATGGATGTGCTGGAAATGAGATGTTTGAGGACAATGTGTGGTGTGAGGTGGTTTGATCGAGTAAGTAACGTAAGGGTAAGAGAGATGTGTGGAAATAAAAAGAGCGTGGTTGAGAGAGCAGAAGAGGGTATTTTGAAATGGTTTGGGCACATGGAGAGAATGAGTGAGGAAAGATTGACCAAGAGGATATATGTGTCGGAGGTGGAGGGAACGAGGAGAAGAGGGAGACCAAATTGGAGGTGGAAAGATGGAGTGAAAAAGATTTTGTGTGATCGGGGCCTGAACATGCAGGAGGGTGAAAGGAGGGCAAGGAATAGAATGAATTGGAGCGATGTGGTATACCGGGGTTGACGTGCTGTCAGTGGATTGAATCAAGGCATGTGAAGCGTCTGGGGTAAACCATGGAAAGCTGTGTAGGTATGTATATTTGCGTGTGTGGGCGTATGTATATACATGTGTATGGGGGTGGGTTGGGCCATTTCTTTCGTCTGTTTCCTTGCGCTACCTCGCAAACGCGGGAGACAGCGACAAAGTATAATAAAATAAATATATATATATATATATATATATATATATATATATATATATATATATATATATATAATAAATATATATATATATATATATATATATATATATATATATATATATATATATATATATATATATATATATATATAATCCCTGGGGATAGGGGATTAAGAATACTTCCCACGTATTCCCTGCGTGTCGTAGAAGGCGACTAAAAGGGGAGGGAGCGGGGGGCTGGAAATCCTCCCCTCTCGTTTTTTTTTTTTTTTTTTTTTTTTTTTTTTTTTTTTTTTTTTTTTAAGTTTTCCAAAAGAAGGAACAGAGAATTGGGCCAGGTGAGGGTATTCCCTCAAAGGCCCAGTCCTCTGTTCTTAATGCTACCTCGCTAACGCGGGAAATGGCGAATAGTTTAAAAGAAAGAAAAAAAAAAAAAATATATATATATATATATATATATATATATATATATATATATATATATATACATTTCTTTTTCTTTGCTTTGTCGCTGTCTCCCGCGTTTGCGAGGTAGCGCAAGGAAACAGACGAAAGAAATAACTTTGTTTTAAACGATATTTTAACACCAGATTTGTATTCAGCATGAAAAATTCTTCCTATAATGAGTTTTTAAAAGGAAATCTATTTTTCTGAGAAAAATGCCAAAAATTGAAGGTAATAGTTCAGGGTATTTTTTAGCTCCAAAAACTTTTTGTTTCAAAATTGAAAGATGAGATAATCAGAGACTTCTATACTTGAAATAATCAAGGAAAATATATCATAATCCTCTCAGATAGCGATACATACCCAGTAAATACGATACAAAGAAGCCAGAAAATATTATAAAATTGACTTTATTTAACAGCTTAGATGAAAGTTATAAGGGCGACTAAACGATATTTTAACACCAGATTTGTATTCAGCATGAAAAATTCTTCCTATAATGAGTTTTTAAAGGAAATCTATTTTTCTACGAAAAATGCTAAAAATTGAAGTTGATAGTTCAGGGTATTTTTTAGCTGCAAATCTTTTTTGTTTTAAAATTGAAAGATAAGATATTCAAATACATCTATCTTTCAAATAATCATAGAAAATATATCATAATGCTCACAGTTACTGATATATACCCAGTAAATACGATGCATGGAAGCAAAAAATATCTCAAAATTGACTTCATTCAATAACTAATATGAATGTCATAATGGCGACTAAACGATGTTTTAACACCAGATTTGTATTCAGCATGAAAATGACTTCCTATAATGAGGTTTTAAAGAAAATGTATTTTCTGAGAAAAGTGCCTAAAAGCGAAGGTAATAGTTCAGGTTAATCTTTAGCTCTAAAAACTTTTTGTTTCAAAACTGAAAGATGAGATAATCAAACACTTCTATACTTGAAATAATCCAGGAAAATATATCATAATTCTCTCAGATAACGATACATACCCTATAAATGCGATGCAAAGGAGCAAAAATTATTTAAAAATTGACTTAATCTAAAAGCTTAGATGAAAGTTATAAAGGCGCTAAACGATACTTTAACACCAGATTTGTATTCAGCATGAAAAATTCTTCCTATAATGAGTTTTTAAAGGAAATCTATTTTTCTGAGAAAAATGCTAAAAATTGAAGGTAATAGTTCAGGGTATTTTTTAGCTCCAAAAACTTTTTGTTTTAAAATTGAAAGATAAGATATTCAAACACATCTAGAATAAACATAATCATAGAAAATATATCATAATGCTCTCACTTACTAAAATATACCCAGTAAATACGATGGAAAAGAGCAAAAAATATCTCAAAATTGACATCAATTAATAGCTTCTATGATTTTCATATTGGCGACTAAACGATGTTTTAACTCCAGGTTTATATTCAGCATAAAAATTGCTTCTTATAATGAGGTTTTAAGAAAATGTATTTATCTGAGAAAAGTGCCAAAAATTGAAGGTAATAGTTCAGGGTAATCTTTAGCTCCAAAAACTTTTTGCTTCAAAATTGAAAGATGAGATAATCAGAGACTCCTATACTTGAAATATTCAAGGAAAATATATCATAATCCTCTCAGATAGCGATACATACCCAGTAAATACGATACAAAGAAGCAAAAAATATTATAAAATTGACTTTATTTAACAGCTTAGATAAAAGTTATAATGGCGACTAAACGATATTTTAACACCAGATTTGTATTCAGCTTGAAAAATTCTTCCTATAATGAGTTTTTAAAGGAAATCTATTTTTCTGGGAAAAAGGCTAAAAATTGAAGTTGATAGTTCAGGGTATTTTTTAGCTCCAAAATCTTTTTTGTTTTAAAATTGAAAGATAAGATATTCAAATACATCTATATTTCAAATAATCATAGAAAATATATCATAATGCTCACAGTTACTGATATATACCCAGTAAATACGATGCATGGTAGCAAAAAACATCTCAAAATTGACTTCATTCAATAACTAATATGACTCTCATAATGGCGACTAAACGATGTTTTAACACCAGATTTGTATTCAGCATGAAAATGACTTCCTATAATGAGGTTTTAAAGAAAATGTATTCTCTGAGAAAAGTGCCAAAAAGCGAAGGTAATAGTTCAGGTTAATCTTTAGCTCTAAAAACTTTTTGTTTCAAAACTGAAAGATGAGATAATCAAACACTTCTATACTTGAAATAATCCAGGAAAATATATCATAATTCTCTCAGATAACGATACATACCCTATAAATGCGATGCAAAAGAGCAAAAAATATTTAAAAATTGACTTAATCTAAAAGCTTAGATGAAAGTTATAAAGGCGTTAACGATATTTTAACACCAGATTTGTATTCAGCATGAAAAATTCTTCCTATAATGAGTTTTTAAAGGAAATCTATTTTTCTGAGAAAAGTGCTAAAAATTGAAGGTAATAGTTCAGGGTATTTTTTAGCTCCAAAAACTTTTTGTTTTAGAAATTGAAAGATAAGATATTCAAACACATCTAGACTAAACATAATCATAGAAAATATATCATAATGCTCTCACTTACTAAAATATACCCAGTAAATACGATGGAAGAGAGCAAAAAATATCTCAAAATTGACTTCAATTAATAGCTTCTATGATTTTCATATTGGTGACTAAACGATGTTTTAACTCCAGGTTTATATTCAGCATAAAAATTACTTCTTATAATGAGGTTTTAAGAAAATGTATTTATCTGAGAAAAGTGCCAAAAATTGAAGGTAATAGTTCAGGGTAATCTTTAGCTCCAAAAACTTTTTGCTTCAAAATTGAAAGATGAGATAATCAGAGACTTCTATACTTGAAATATTCAAGGAAAATATATCATAATCCTCTCAGATAGCGATACATACCCAGTAAATACGATACAAAGAAGCAGAAAATATTATAAAATTGACTTTATTTAACAGCTTAGATGAAAGTTATAAGGGCGACTAAACGATATTTTAACACCAGATTTGTATTCAGCATGAAAAATTCTTCCTATAATGAGTTTTTAAAGGAAATCTATTTTTCTGAGAAAAATGCCAAAAATTGAAGGTAATAGTTCAGGGTATTTTTTAGCTCCAAAAACTTTTTGTTTCAAAATTGAAAGATGAGATAATCAGAGACTTCTATACTTGAAATAATCAAGGAAAATATATCATAATCCTCTCAGACAGCGATACATGCCCAGTAAATACGATACAAAGAAGCAGAAAATATTATAAAATTGACTTTATTTAACAGCTTAGATGAAAGTGATAAGGGCGACTAAACGATATTTTAACACCAGATTTGTATTCAGCATGAAAAATTCTTCCTATAATGAGTTTTTAAAGGAAATCTATTTTTCTGGGAAAAAGGCTAAAAATGGAAGTTGATAGTTCAGGGTATTTTTTAGCTCCAAAATCTTTTTTGTTTTAAAATTGAAAGATAAGATATTCAAATACATCTATATTTCAAATAATCATAGAAAATATATCATAATGCTCACAGTTACTGATATATACCCAGTAAATACGATGCATGGTAGCAAAAAACATCTCAAAATTGACTTCATTCAATAACTAATATGACTCTCATAATGGCGACTAAACGATGTTTTAACACCAGATTTGTATTCAGCATGAAAATGACTTCCTATAATGAGGTTTTAAAGAAAATGTATTCTCTGAGAAAAGTGCCAAAAAGCGAAGGTAATAGTTCAGGTTAATCTTTAGCTCTAAAAACTTTTTGTTTCAAAACTGAAAGATGAGATAATCAAACACTTCTATACTTGAAATAATCCAGGAAAATATATCATAATTCTCTCAGATAACGATGCATACCCTATAAATGCGATGCAAAGGAGCAAAAAATATTTAAAAATTGACTTAATGTAAAAGCTTAGATGAAAGTTATAAAGGCGCTAAACGATATTTTAACACCAGATTTGTATTCAGCATGAAAAATTCTTCCTATAATGAGTTTTTAAAGGAAATCTATTTTTCTGAGAAAAATGCTAAAAATTGAAGGTAATAGTTCAGGGTATTTTTTAGCTCCAAAAACTTTTTGTTTTAAAATTGAAAGATAAGATATTCAAACACATCTAGACTAAACATAATCATAGAAAATATATCATAATGCTCTCACTTACTAAAATATACCCAGTAAATACGATGGAAGAGAGCAAAAAATATCTCAAAATTGACTTCAATTAATAGCTTCTATGATTTTCATATTGGCGACTAAACGATGTTTTAACTCCAGGTTTATATTCAGCATAAAAATTACTTCTTATAATGAGGTTTTAAGAAAATGTATTTATCTGAGAAAAGTGCCAAAAATTGAAGGTAATAGTTCAGGGTAATCTTTAGCTCCAAAAACTTTTTGCTTCAAAATTGAAAGATGAGATAATCAGAGACTTCTATACTTGAAATATTCAAGGAAAATATATCATAATCCTCTCAGATAGCGATACATACCCAGTAAATACGATACAAAGAAGCAGAAAATATTATAAAATTGACTTTATTTAACAGCTTAGATGAAAGTTATAAGGGCGACTAAACGATATTTTAACACCAGATTTGTATTCAGCATGAAAAATTCTTCCTATAATGAGTTTTTAAAGGAAATCTATTTTTCTGAGAAAAATGCCAAAAATTGAAGGTAATAGTTCAGGGTATTTTTTAGCTCCAAAAACTTTTTGTTTCAAAATTGAAAGATGAGATAATCAGAGACTTCTATACTTGAAATAATCAAGGAAAATATATCATAATCCTCTCAGACAGCGATACATGCCCAGTAAATACGATACAAAGAAGCAGAAAATATTATAAAATTGACTTTATTTAACAGCTTAGATGAAAGTGATAAGGGCGACTAAACGATATTTTAACACCAGATTTGTATTCAGCATGAAAAATTCTTCCTATAATGAGTTTTTAAAGGAAATCTATTTTTCTGGGAAAAAGGCTAAAAATGGAAGTTGATAGTTCAGGGTATTTTTTAGCTCCAAAATCTTTTTTGTTTTAAAATTGAAAGATAAGATATTCAAATACATCTATATTTCAAATAATCATAGAAAATATATCATAATGCTCACAGTTACTGATATATACCCAGTATATACGATGCATGGAAGCAAAAAACATCTCAAAATTGACTTCATTCAATAACTAATATGACTCTCATAATGGCGACTAAACGATGTTTTAACACCAGATTTGTATTCAGCATGAAAATGACTTCCTATAATGAGGTTTTAAAGAAAATGTATTCTCTGAGAAAAGTGCCAAAAAGCGAAGGTAATAGTTCAGGTTAATCTTTAGCTCTAAAAACTTTTTGTTTCAAAACTGAAAGATGAGATAATCAAACACTTCTATACTTGAAATAATCCAGGAAAATATATCATAATTCTCTCAGATAACGATACATACCCTATAAATGCGATGCAAAGGAGCAAAAAATATTTAAAAATTGACTTAATGTAAAAGCTTAGATGAAAGTTATAAAGGCGCTAAACGATATTTTAACACCAGATTTGTATTCAGCATGAAAAATTCTTCCTATAATGAGTTTTTAAAGGAAATCTATTTTTCTGAGAAAAATGCTGAAAATTGAAGGTAATAGTTCGGGGTATTTTTTAGCTCCAAAAACTTTTTGTTTTAGAATTGAAAGATAAGATATTCAAACACATCTAGACTAAACATAATCATAGAAAATATATCATAATGCTCTCACTTACTAAAATATACCCAGTAAATACGATGGAAGAGAGCAAAAAATATCTCAAAATTGACTTCATTTAATAGCTTCTATGATTTTCATATTGGCGACTAAACGATGTTTTAACTCCAGGTTTATATTCAGCATAAAAATTACTTCTTATAATGAGGTTTTAAGAAAATGTTTTTATCTGAGAAAAGTGCCAAAAATTGAAGGTGATAGTTCAGGGTAATCTTTAGCTCCAAAAACTTTTTGCTTCAAAATTGAAAGATGAGATAATCAGAGACTTCTATACTTGAAATATTCAAGGAAAATATATCATAATCCTCTCAGATAGCGATACATACCCAGTAAATACGATACAAAGAAGCAGAAAATATTATAAAATTGACTTTATTTAACAGCTTAGATGAAAGTTATAAGGGCGACTAAACGATATTTTAACACCAGATTTGTATTCAGCATGAAAAATTCTTCCTATAATGAGTTTTTAAAGGAAATCTATTTTTCTGAGAAAAATGCCAAAAATTGAAGGTAATAGTTCGGGGTATTTTTTAGCTCCAAAAACTTTTTGTTTCAAAATTGAAAGATGAGATAATCAGAGACTTCTATGCTTGAAATAATCAAGGAAAATATATCATAATCCTCTCAGACAGCGATACATGCCCAGTAAATACGATACAAAGAAGCAGAAAATATTATAAAATTGACTTTATTTAACAGCTTAGATGAAAGTGATAAGGGCGACTAAACGATATTTTAACACCAGATTTGTATTCAGCATGAAAAATTCTTCCTATAATGAGTTTTTAAAGGAAATCTATTTTTCTGGGAAAAAGGCTAAAAATGGAAGTTGATAGTTCAGGGTATTTTTTAGCTCCAAAATCTTTTTTGTTTTAAAATTGAAAGATAAGATATTCAAATACATCTATATTTCAAATAATCATAGAAAATATATCATAATGCTCACAGTTACTGATATATACCCAGTAAATACGATGCATGGAAGCAAAAAAATCTCAAAATTGACTTCATTCAATAACTAATATGACTCTCATAATGGCGACTAAACGATGTTTTAACACCAGATTTGTATTCAGCATGAAAATGACTTCCTATAATGAGGTTTTAAAGAAAATGTATTCTCTGAGAAAAGTGCCAAAAAGCGAAGGTAATAGTTCAGGTTAATCTTTAGCTCTAAAAACTTTTTGTTTCAAAACTGAAAGATGAGATAATCAAACACTTCTATACTTGAAATAATCCAGGAAAATATATCATAATTCTCTCAGATAACGATGCATACCCTATAAATGCGATGCAAAGGAGCAAAAAATATTTAAAAATTGACTTAATGTAAAAGCTTAGATGAAAGTTATAAAGGCGCTAAACGATATTTTAACACCAGATTTGTATTCAGCATGAAAAATTCTTCCTATAATGAGTTTTTAAAGGAAATCTATTTTTCTGAGAAAAATGCTGAAAATTGAAGGTAATAGTTCGGGGTATTTTTTAGCTCCAAAAACTTTTTGTTTTAGAATTGAAAGATAAGATATTCAAACACATCTAGACTAAACATAATCATAGAAAATATATCATAATGCTCTCACTTACTAAAATATACCCAGTAAATACGATGGAAGAGAGCAAAAAATATCTCAAAATTGACTTCAATTAATAGCTTCTATGATTTTCATATTGGCGACTAAACGATGTTTTAACTCCAGGTTTATATTCAGCATAAAAATTACTTCTTATAATGAGGTTTTAAGAAAATGTATTTATCTGAGAAAAGTGCCAAAAATTGAAGGTAATAGTTCAGGGTAATCTTTAGCTCCAAAAACTTTTTGCTTCAAAATTGAAAGATGAGATAATCAGAGACTTCTATACTTGAAATATTCAAGGAAAATATATCATAATCCTCTCAGATAGCGATACATACCCAGTAAATACGATACAAAGAAGCATAAAATATTATAAAATTGACTTTATTTAACAGCTTAGATGAAAGTTATAAGGGCGACTAAACGATATTTTAACACCAGATTTGTATTCAGCATGAAAAATTCTTCCTATAATGAGTTTTTAAAGGAAATCTATTTTTCTGAGAAAAATGCTAAAAATTGAAGTTGATAGTTCAGGGTATTTTTTAGCTCCAAAATCTTTTTTGTTTTAAAATTGAAAGATAAGATATTCAAATACATCTATATTTCAAATAATCATAGAAGATATATCATAATGCTCACAGTTACTGATATATACCCAGTAAATACGATGCATGGAAGCAAAAAATATCTCAAAATTGACTTCATTCAATAACTAATATGACTCTCATAATGGCGACTAAACGATGTTTTAACACCAGATTTGTATTCAGCATGAAAATGACTTTCTATAATGAGGTTTTAAAGAAAATGTATTTTCTGAGAAAAGTGCCAAAAAGCGAAGGTAATAGTTCAGGTTAATCTTTAGCTCTAAAAACTTTTTGTTTCAAAACTGAAAGATGAGATAATCAAACACTTCTATACTTGAAATAATCCAGGAAAATATATCATAATTCTCTCAGATAACGATACATACCCTATAAATGCGATGCAAAGGAGCAAAGAATATTTAAAAATTGACTTAATGTAAAAGCTTAGATGAAAGTTATAAAGGCGCTAAACGATATTTTAACACCAGATTTGTATTCAGCATGAAAAATTCTTCCTATAATGAGTTTTTAAAGGAAATCTATTTTTCTGAGAAAAATGCTAAAAATTGAAGGTAATAGTTCAGGGTATTTTTTAGCTCCAAAAACTTTTTGTTTTAAAATTGAAAGATAAGATATTCAAACACATCTAGACTAAACATAATCATAGAAAATATATCATAATGCTCTCACTTACTAAAATATACCCAGTAAATACGATGGAAGAGAGCAAAAAATATCTCAAAATTGACTTCAATTAATAGCTTCTATGATTTTCATATTGGCGACTAAACGATGTTTTAACTCCAGGTTTATATTCAGCATAAAAATTACTTCTTATAATGAGGTTTTAAGAAAATGTATTTATCTGAGAAAAGTGCCAAAAATTGAAGGTAATAGTTCAGGGTAATCTTTAGCTCCAAAAACTTTTTGCTTCAAAATTGAAAGATGAGATAATCAGAGACTTCTATACTTGAAATATTCAAGGAAAATATATCATAATCCTCTCAGATAGCGATACATACCCAGTAAATACGATACAAAGAAGCAGAAAATATTATAAAATTGACTTTATTTAACAGCTTAGATGAAAGTTATAAGGGCGACTAAACGATATTTTAACACCAGATTTGTATTCAGCATGAAAAATTCTTCCTATAATGAGTTTTTAAAGGAAATCTATTTTTCTGAGAAAAATGCCAAAAATTGAAGGTAATAGTTCAGGGTATTTTTTAGCTCCAAAAACTTTTTGCTTTAAAATTGAAAGATGAGATAATCAGAGACTTCTATACTTGAAATAATCAAGGAAAATATATCATAATCCTCTCAGATAGCGATACATACCCAGTAAATACGATACAAAGAAGCAGAAAATATTATAAAATTGACTTTATTTAACAGCTTAGATGAAAGTTATAAGGGCGACTAAACGATATTTTAACACCAGATTTGTATTCAGCATGAAAAATTCTTCCTATAATGAGTTTTTAAAGGAAATCTATTTTTCTGAGAAAAATGCTAAAAATTGAAGTTGATAGTTCAGGGTATTTTTTAGCTCCAAAATCTTTTTTGTTTTAAAATTGAAAGATAAGATATTCAAATACATCTATATTTCAAATAATCATAGAAAATATATCATAATGCTCACAGTTACTGATATATACCCAGTAAATACGATGCATGGAAGCAAAAAATATCTCAAAATTGACTTCATTCAATAACTAATATGACTCTCATAATGGCGACTAAACGATGTTTTAACACCAGATTTGTATTCAGCATGAAAATGACTTCCTATAATGAGGTTTTAAAGAAAATGTATTTTCTGAGAAAAGTGCCAAAAAGCGAAGGTAATAGTTCAGGTTAATCTTTAGCTCTAAAAACTTTTTGTTTCAAAACTGAAAGATGAGATAATCAAACACTTCTATACTTGAAATAATCCAGGAAAATATATCATAATTCTCTCAGATAACGATACATACCCTATAAATGCGATGCAAAGGAGCAAAAAATATCTAAAAATTGACTTAATGTAAAAGCTTAGATGAAAGTTATAAAGGCGCTAAACAATATTTTAACACCAGATTTGTATTCAGCATGAAAAATTCTTCCTATAATGAGTTTTTAAAGGAAATCTATTTTTCTGAGAAAAATGCTAAAAATTGAAGGTAATAGTTCAGGGTATTTTTTAGCTCCAAAAACTTTTTGTTTTAAAATTGAAAGATAAGATATTCAAACACATCTAGACTAAATATAATCATAGAAAATATATCATAATGCTCTCACGTACTAAAATATACCTAGTAAATACGATGGAAGAGAGCAAAAAATATCTCAAAATTGACTTCAAGTAATAGCTTCTATGATTTTCATATTGGCGACTAAACGATGTTTTAACTCCAGGTTTATATTCAGCATAAAAATTACTTCTTATAATGAGGTTTTAAGAAAATGTATTTATCAGAGAAAAGTGCCAAAAATTGAAGGTAATAGTTCAGGGTAATCTTTAGCTCCAAAAACTTTTTGCTTCAAAATTGAGAGATGAGATAATCAGAGACTTCTATACTTGAAATATTCAAGGAAAATATATCATAATCCTCTCAGATAGCGATACATACCCAGTAAATACGATACAAAGAAGCATAAGATATTATAAAATTGATTTTATTTAACAGCTTAGATGAAAGTTAGAAGGGCGACTAAACGATATTTTAACACCAGATTTGTATTCAGCATGAAAAATTCTTCCTGTAATGAGTTTTTAAAGGAAATCTATTTTTCTGAGAAAAATGCTAAAAATTAAAGTTGATAGTTCAGGGTATTTTTTAGCTCCAAAATCTTTTTTCTTTTAAAATTGAAAGATAAGATATTCAAATACATCTATATTTCAAATAATCATAGAAAATATATCATAATGCTCACAGTTACTGATATATACCCAGTAAATACGATGCATGGAAGCAAAAAATATCTCAAAATTGACTTCATTCAATAACTAATATGAATGTCATAATGGCGACTAAACGATGTTTTAACACCAGATTTGTATTCAGCATGAAAATGACTTCCTATAATGAGGTTTTAAAGAAAATGTATTTTCTGAGAAAAGTGCCAAAAAGCGAAGGTAATAGTTCAGGTTAATCTTGTGCTCTAAAAACTTTTTGTTTCAAAACTGAAAGATGAGATAATCAAACACTTCTATACTTGAAATAATCCAGGAAAATATATCATAATTCTCTCAGATAACGATACATACCCTATAAATGCGATGCAAAGGAGCAAAAAATATTTAAAAATTGACTTAATCTAAAAGCTTAGATGAAAGTTATAAAGGCGCTAAACGATATTTTAACACCAGATTTGTATTCAGCATGAAAGATTCTTCCTATAATGAGTTTTTAAAGGCAATCTATTTTTCTGAGAAAAATGCTAAAAATTGAAGGTAATAGTTCAGGGTATTTTTTAGCTCCAAAAACTTTTTGTTTTAAAATTGAAATATAAGATATTCAAACACATCTAGACCAAACATAATCATAGAAAATATATCATAATGCTCTCACTTACTAAAATATACCCAGTAAATACGATGGAAGAGAGCAAAAAATATCTCAAAATTGACTTCATTTAATAGCTTCTATGATTTTCATATTGGCGACTAAACGATGTTTTAACTCCAGGTTTATATTCAGCATAAAAATTACTTCTTATAATGAGGTTTTAAGAAAATGTATTTATCTGAGAAAAGTGCCAAAAATTGAAGGTAATAGTTCAGGGTAATCTTTAGCTCCAAAAACTTTTTGCTTCAAAATTGAAAGATGAGATAATCAGAGACTTCTATACTTGAAATATTCAAGGAAAATATATCATAATCCTCTCAGATAGCGATACATACCCAGTAAATACGATACAAAGAAGCAGAAAATATTATAAAATTGACTTTATTTAACAGCTTAGATGAAAGTTATAAGGGCGACTAAACGATATTTTAACACTAGATTTTTATTTAGCATGAAAAATTCTTCCTATAATGAGTTTTTAAAGGAAATCTATTTTTCTGAGAAAAATGCTAAAAATTGAAGGTAATAGTTCAGGGTATTTTTTAGCTCCAAAAACTTTTTGTTTTAAAATTGAAAGATAAGATATTCAAACACATCTAGACTAAACATAATCATAGAAAATATATCATAATGCTCTCACTTACTAAAATATACCCAGTAAATACGATGGAAGAGAGCAAAAAATATCTCAAAATTGACTTCATTTAATAGCTTCTATGATTTTCATAATGGCGATTAAACGATGTTTTAACTCCAGGTTTATATTCAGCATAAAAATTACTTCTTATAATGAGGTTTTAAGAAAATGTATTTATCTGAGAAAAGTGACAAAAATTGAAGGTAATAGTTCAGGGTAATCTTTAGCTCCAAAAACTTTTTGCTTCAAAATTGAAAGATGAGATAATCAGAGACTTCTATACTTGAAATATTCAAGGAAAATATATCATAATCCTCTCAGATAGCGATACATACCCAGTAAATACGATACAAAGAAGCAGAAAATATTATAAAATTGATTATTTAACAGCTTAGATGAAAGTTATAAGGGCGACTAAACGATATTTTAACACCAGATTTGTATTCAGCATGAAAAATTCTTCCTATATTGAGTTTTTTAAGGAAATCTATTTTTCTGAGAAAAATGCTAAAAATTGAAGTTGATAGTTCAGGGTATTTTTTAGCTCCAAAATCTCTTTTCTTTTAAAATTGGAAGATAAGATATTCAAATACATCTATATTTCAAATAATCATAGAAAATATATCATAATGCTCACAGTTACTGATATATACCCAGTAAATACGATGCATGGAAGCAAAAAATATCTCAAAATTGACTTCATTCAATAACTAATATGACTCTCATAATGGCCACTAAACGATGTTTTAACACCAGATTTGTATTTAGCATGAAAATGACTTCCTATAATGAGGTTTTAAAGAAAATGTATTTTCTGAGAAAAGTGCCAAAAAGCGAAGGTATTAGTTCAGGTTAATCTTTAGCTCTAAAAACTTTTTGTTTCAAAACTGAAAGATGAGATAATCAAACACTTCTATACTTGAAATAATCCAGGAAAATATATCATAATTCTCTCAGATAACGATACATACCCTATAAATGCAATGCAAAGGAGCAAAAAATATTTAAAAATTGACTTAATGTAAAAGCTTAGATGAATGTTATAAAGGCGCTAAACGATATTTTAACACCAGATTTGTATTCAGCATGAAAAATTCTTCCTATAATGAGTTTTTAAAGGAAATCAATTTTTCTGAGAAAAATGCTAAAAATTGAAGGTAATAGTTCAGGGTATTTTTTAGCTCCAAAAACTTTTTGTTTTAAAATTGAAAGATAAGATATTCAAACACATCTAGACTAAACATAATCATAGAAAATATATCATAATGCTCCCACTTACTAAAATATACCCAGTAAATACGATGGAAGAGAGCAAAAAATATCTCAAAATTAACTTCATTTAATAGCTTGTATGATTTTCATATTGGTAACTAAAAGATGTTTTAACTCCAGGTTTATATTCAGCATAAAAATTACTTCTTATAATGAGGTTTTAAGGAAATGTATTTATCTGAGAAAAGTGCCAAAAATTGAAGGTAATAGTTCAGGGTAATCTTTAGCTCCAAAAACTTTTTGCTTCAAAATTGAAAGATGAGAAAATCAGAGACTTCTATACTTGAAATATTCAAGGAAAATATATCATAATCCTCTCAGATAGCGATACATACCCAGTAAATACGATACAAAGAAGCAGAAAATATTATAAAATTGACTTTATTTAACAGCTTAGATGAAAGTTATAAGGGCGACTAAACGATATTTTAACACCAGATTTGTATTCAGCATGAAAAATTCTTCCTATAATGAGTTTTTAAAGGGAATCTATTTTTTCTGAGACAAATGCCAAAAATTGAAGGTTATAGTTCAGGGTATTTTTTAGCTCCAAAAACTTTTTGTTTCCAAATTGAAAGATGAGATAATCAGGGACTTCTATACTTGAAATAATCAAGGAAAATATATCATAATCCTCTCAGATAGCGATACATACCCAGTAAATACGATACAAAAAAGCAGAAAATATTATAAAATTGACTTTATTTAACAGCTTAGATGAAAGTTATAAGGGCGACTAAACGATATTTTAACACCAGATTTGTATTCAGCATGAAAAATTCTTCTTATAATGAGTTTTTAAAGGAAATCTATTTTTCTGAGAAAAATGCTAAAAATTGAAGTTGATAGTTCAGGGTATTTTTTAGCTCCAAAATCTCTTTTCTTTTAAAATTGAAAGATAAGATATTCAAATACATCTATATTTCAAATAATCATAGAAAATATATCATAATGCTCACAGTTACTGATATATACCCAGTAAATACGATGCATGGAAGCAAAAAATATCTCAAAAATGACTTCATTCAATAACTAATATGAATGTCATAATGGCGACTAAACGATGTTTTAACACCAGATTTGTATTCAGCATGAAAATGACTTCCTATAATGAGTTTTAAAGAAAATGTATTTTCTGAGAAAAGTGCCAAAAAGCGAAGGTAATAGTTCAGGTTAATCTTTAGCTCTAAAAACTTTTTGTTTCAAAACTGAAAGATGAGATAATCAAACACTTCTATACTTGAAATAATCCAGGAAAATATATCATAATTCTCTCAGATAAAGATACATACCCTATAAATGCAATGCAAAGGAGCAAAAATATTTAAAAATTGACTTAATGTAAAAGCTTAGATGAAAGTTATAAAGGCTCTAAACGATATTTTAACACCAGATTTGTATTCAGCATGAAAAATTCTTCCTATAATGAGTTTTTAAAGGAAATCTATTTTTCTGAGAAAAATGCTCAAAATTGAAGGTAATAGTTCAGGGTATTTTTTAGCTCCAAAAACTTTTTGTTTTAAAATTGAAAGCTAAGATATTCAAACACATCTAGACTAAACATAATCATAGAAAGTATATATCATAATGCTCTCACTTCCTAAAATATACCCATTAAATACGATGGAAGAGAGCAAAAAATATCTCAAAATTGACTTCATTTAATAGCTTCTATGATTTTCATATTGGCAACTAAACGATGTTTTAACTCCAGGTTTATATTCAGCATAAAAATTACTTCTTATAATGAGGTTTTAAGAAAATGTTATTTATCTGAGAAAAGTGCCAAAAATTGAAGGTAATAGTTCAGGGTAATCTTTTGCTCCAAAAACTTTTTGCTTCAAAATTGAAAGATGAGATAATCAGGGACTTCTATACTTGAAATATTCAGGGAAAATATATCATAATCCTATCAGATAGCGATACATACCCAGTAAATACGATACAAAGAAGCAGAAAATATTATAAAATTGAGTTTATTTAACAGCTTAGATGAAAGTTATAAGGGCGACTAAACGATATTTTAACACCAGATTTGTTTTCAGCATGAAAAATTCTTTCTTTAATGAGTTTTTAAAGGAAATATATTTTTCTGAGAAAAATGCCAAAAATTGAAGGTAATAGTTCAGGGTATTTTTTAGCTCCAAAAACTTTTTGTTTCAAAATTGAAAGATGAGATAATCAGAGACTTGTATACTTGAAATAAACAAGGAAAATATATCATAGTCCTCTGAGATAGCGATACATACCCAGTAAATACGATACAAAGAAGCAGAAAATATTATAAAATTGACTTTATTTAACAGCTTAGATGAAAGTTATAAGGGCGACTAAACGATATTTTAACACCAGATTTGTATTCAGCATGAAAAATTCTTCCTATAATCAGTTTTTAAAGGAAATCTATTTTTCTGAGAATAATGCTAAAAATTGAAGTTGATAGTTCAGGGTATTTTTTAGCTCCAAAATCTTTTTTGTTTTAAAACTGAAAGATAAGATATTCAAATACATCTATATTTCAAATAATCATAGAAAATATATCATAATGCTCACAGTTACTGATATATACCCAGTAAATACGATGCATGGAAGCAAAAAATATCTCAAAATTGACTTCATTCAATAATTAATATGACTCTCATAATGGCGACTGAACGATGTTTTAACACCAGATTTGTATTCAGCATGAAAATGACTTCCTATAATGAGTTTTAAAGAAAATGTATTTTCTGAGAAAAGTGCCAAAAAGCGAAGGTAATAGTTCAGGTTAATCTTTAGCTCTAAAAACATTTTGTTTCAAAACTGAAAGATGAGATAATCAAACACTTCTATACTTGAAATAATCCAGGAAAATATATCATAATTCTCTCAGATAAAGATACATACACTATAAATGCAATGCAAAGGAGCAAAAAATATTTAAAAATTGACTTAATGTAAAAGCTTAGATGAAAGTTATAAAGGCGCTACACGATATTTTAACACCAGATTTGTATTCAGCATGAAAAATTCTTCCTATAATGAGTTTTTAAAGGAAATCAATTTTTCTGAGAAAAATGCTAAAAATTGAAGGTAATTGTTCAGGATATTTTATAGCTCCAAAAACTTTTTGTTTTAAAATTGAAAGCTAAGATATTCAAACACATCTAGACTAAACATAATCATAGAAAATATATCATAATGCTCTCACTTACTAAAATATACCCATTAAATACGATGGAAGAGAGCAAAAAATATCTCAAAATTGACTTCATTTAATAGATTCTATGATTTTCATATTGGCAACTAAACGATGTTTTAACTCCAGGTTTATATTCAGCATAAAAATTACTTCTTATAATGAGGTTTTAAGAAAATGTTATTTATCTGAGAAAAGTGCCAAAAATTGAAGGTAATAGTTCAGGGTAATCTTTTGCTCCAAAAACTTTTTGCTTCAAAATTGAAAGATGAGATAATCAGAGAGTTCTATACTTGAAACATTCAAGGAAAATATATCATAATCCTCTCAGATAGCGATACATACCCAGTAAATAGGATACAAAGAAGCAGAAAATATTATAAAATTGACTTTATTTAACAGCTTAGATGAAAGTTATAAGGGCGACTAAACGATATTTTAACACCAGATTTTTTTTTCAGCATGAAAAATTCTTCCTATAATGAGTTTTTAAAGGAAATCTATTTTTCTGAGAAAAATGCCAAAAATTGAAGGTAATAGTTCAGGGTATTTTTTAGCTCCAAAAACTCTTTGTTTCAAAATTGAAAGATGAGATAATCAGAGAATTGTATACTTGAAATAATCAAGGAAAATGTATCATAATCCTCTCAGATAGCGATACATACCCAGTAAATACGATACGAAGAAGCAGAAAATATTATAAAATTGACTTTATTTAACAGCTTAGATGAAAGTAATAAGTGCGACTAAACGATATTTTAACACCAGATTTGTATTCAGCATGAAAAATTCTTCCTATAATGAGTTTTTAAAGGAAATCTATTTTTCTGAGAAAAATGCTAAAAATTGAAGTTGATAGTTCAGGGTATTTTTTAGCTCCAAAAACTTTTTGTTTTAGAATTGAAAGATAAGATATTCACACACATCTAGACTAAACATAATCATAGAAAATATATCATATTGCTCTCACTTACTAAAATATACCCAGTAAATACGATGGAAGAGAGCAAAAAATATCTCAAAATTGACTTCATTTAATAGTTTCTGTGATTTTCATATTGGCGACTAAACGATGTTTTAACTCCAGGTTTATATTCAGCATAAAAATTACTTCTTATAATGAGGTTTTAAGAAAATGTATTTATCTGAGAAAAGTGCCAAAAATTGAAGGTAATAGTTCAGGGTAATCTTTAGCTCCAAAAACGTTTTGCTTCAAAATTGAAAGGTGAGATAATCAGAGACTTTTATACTTGAAATATTCAAGGAAAATGTATCATAATCCTCTCAGATAGCGATACATACCCAGTAAATACGATACAAAGAAGCAGAAAATATTATAAAATTGACTTTATTTAACAGCTTAGATGAAAGTTATAAGGGCGACTAAACGATATTTTAACACCAGATTTGTATTCAGCATGAAAAATTCTTCCTATAATGAGTTTTTAAAGGAAATCTATTTTTCTGAGAAAAATGCTAAAAATTGAAGTTCAGGGTATTTTTTAGCTCCAAAATCTTTTTTGTTTTAAAATTGAAAGATAAGATATTTAAATACATCTATATTTCAAATAATCATAGAAAATATATCATAATGCTCACAGTTACTGATATATACCTAGTAAATACGATGCATGGAAGCAAAAAATATCTCAAAATTGACTTCATTCAATAACTAATATGACTCTCATAATGGCGACCAAACGATGTTTTAACACCAGATTTGTATTCAGCATGAAAATGACATCCTATAATGAGGTTTTAAAGAAAATGTATTTTCTGAGAAAAGTGCCAAAAAGCGAAGGTAATAGTTCAGGTTAATCTTTAGCTCTAAAAACTTTTTGTTTCAAAACTGAAAGATGAGATAATCAAACACTTCTATACTTGAAATAATCCAGGAAAATATATCATAATTCTCTCAGATAACGATACATACCCTATAAATGCGATGCAAAGGAGCAAAAAATATTTAAAAATTGACTTAATATAAAAGCTTAGATGAAAGTTATAAAGGCGCTAAACGATATTTTAACACCAGATTTGTATTCAGCATGAAAAATTCGTCCTATAATGAGTTTTTAAAGGAAATCTATTTTTCTGAGAAAAATGCTAAAAATTGAAGGGTATTTTTTAGCTCCAAAAACTTTTTGTTTTAAAATTGAAAGCTAAGATATTCAAACACATCTAGACTAAACATAATCATAGAAAATATATCATAATGCTCTCACTTACTAAAATATACCCATTAAATACGATGGAAGAGAGCAAAAAATATCTCAAAATTGACTTCATTTAATAGCTTCTATGATTTTCATATTGGCGACTAAACGATGTTTTAACTCCAGGTTTATATTCAGCATAAAAATTACTTCTTATAATGAGGTTTTAAGAAAATGTATTTGTCTGAGAAAAGTGCCAAAAATTGAAGGTAATAGTTCAGGGTAATCTTTAGCTCCAAAAACGTTTTGCTTCAAAATTGAAAGGTGAGATAATCAGAGACTTTTATACTTGAAATATTCAAGGAAAATGTATCATAATCCTCTCAGATAGCGATACATACCCAGTAAATACGTTACAAAGAAGCAGAAAATATTATAAAATTGACTTTATTTAACAGCTTAGATGAAAGTTATAAGGGCGACTAAACGATATTTTAACACCAGATTTGTATTCAGCATGAAAAATTCTTCCTATAATGAGTTTTTAAAGGAAATCTATTTTTCTGAGAAAAATGCCAAAAATTGAAGGTAATAGTTCAGGGTATTTTTTAGCTCCAAAAACTTTTTGTTTCAAAATTGAAAGATGAGATAATCAGAGACTTCTATACTTGAAATAATCAAGGAAAATATATCATAATCCTCTCAGATAGCGATACATACCCAGTAGATACGATACAAAGAAGCAGAAAATATTATAAAATTGATTTTATTTAACAGCTTAGATGAAAGTTATAAGGGCGACTAAACGATATTTTAACACCAGATTTGTATTCAGCATGAAAAATTTTTCCTATAGTGTGTTTTTAAAGGAAATCTATTTTTCTGAGAAAAATGCTAAAAATTGAAGTTGATAGTTCAGGGTATTTTTTAGCTCCAAAATCTTTTTTTTTTTAATATTGAAAGATAAGATATTCAAATACATCTATATTTCAAATAATCATAGAAAATATATCATAATGCTCACAGTTACTGATATATACCCAGTAAATACGATGCATGGAAGCAAAAAATATCTCAAAATTCACTTCATTCAATAACTAATATGAATCTTATAATGGCGACTAAACGATGTTTTAACACCAGATTTGTATTCAGCATGAAAATGACTTCCTATAATGAGGTTTTAAAGAAAATGTATTTTCTGAGAAAAGTGCCAAAAAGCGAAGTAATAGTTCAGGTTAAACTTTAGCTCCAAAAACTTTTTGTTTCAAAACTGAAAGATGAGATAATCAAACACTTCTATACTTGAAATAATCCAGGAAAATATATCATAATTCTCTCAGATAACGATACATACCCTATAAATGCGATGCAAAGGAGCAAAAAATATTTAAAGATTGACTTAATGTAAAAGCTTAGATGAAAGTTATAAAGGCGCTAAACGATATTTTAACACCAGATTTGTATTCAGCATGAAAAATTCTTCCTATAATGAGTTTTTAAAGGAAATCAATTTTTCTGAGAAAAATGCTAAAAATTGAAGGTAATAGTTCAGGGTATTTTTTAGCTCCAAAAACTTTTTGTTTTAAAATTGAAAGATAAGATATTCAAACACATCTAGACTAAACATAATCATAGAAAATATATCATAATGCTCTCACTTACTAAAATATACCCAGTAAATACGATGGAAGAGAGCAAAAAATATCTCAAAATTGACTTCATTTAATAGCTTCTATGATTTTCATATTGGCGACTAAACGATGTTTTAACTCCAGGTTTATATTCAGCATAAAAATTACTTCTTATAATGAGGTTTTAAGAAAATGTATTTATCTGAGAAAAGTGCCAAAAATTGAAGGTAATAGTTCAGGGTAATCTTTAGCTCCAAAAACTTTTTGCTTCAAAATTGAAAGGTGAGATAATCAGAGACTTCTATACTTGAAATATTCAAGGAAAATGTATCATAATCCTCTCAGATAGCGATACATACCCAGTAAATACGATACAAAGAAGCAGAAAATATTATAAAATTGACTTTATTTAACAGCTTAGATGAAAGTTATAAGGGCGACTAAACGATATTTTAACACCAGATTTGTATTCAGCATGAAAAATTCTTCCTATAATGAGTTTTTAAAGGAAATCTATTTTTCTGAGAAAAATGCTAAAAATTGAAGTTGATAGTTCATGGTATTTTTTAGCTCCAAAATCTTTTTTGTTTTAGAATTGAAAGATAAGATATTTAAATACATCTATATTTCAAATAATCATAGAAAATATATCATAATGCTCACAGTTACTGATATATACCCAGTAGATACGATGCATGGAAGCAAAAAAAGAAAATATATCATAATGCTCACAGTTACTGATATATACCCAGTAGATACGATGCATGGAAGCAAAAAATATCTCAAAATTGACTTCATTCAATAACTAATATGACTCATAATGGCGACCAAACGATATTTTAACACCAGATTTGTATTCAGCATGAAAATGACTTCCTATAATGAGGTTTTAAAAAAAATGTATTTTCTGAGAAAAGCGCCAAAAAGCGAAGGTAATAGTTCAGGTTAATCTTTACCTCTAAAAACTTTTTGTTTCAAAACTGAAAGATGAGATAATCAAACACTTCTATACTTGAAATAATCCAGGAAAATATATCATAATTCTCTCAGATAACGATACATACCCTATAAATGCGATGCAAAGGAGCAAAAAATATTTGAAAATTGACTTAATATAAAAGCTTAGATGAAAGTTATAAAGGCGCTAAACGATATTTTAACACCAGATTTGTATTCAGCATGAAAAATTCGTCCTATAATGAGTTTTTAAAGGAAATCAATTTTTCTGAGAAAAATGCTAAAAATTGAAGGTAATAGTTCAGGGTATTTTTTAGCTCCAAAAACTTTTTGTTTTAAAATTGAAAGCTAAGATATTCAAACACATCTAGACTAAACATAATCATAGAAAATATATCATAATGCTCTCACTTACTAAAATATACCCAGTAAATACGATGGAAGAGAGCAAAAAATATCTCAAAATTGACTTCATTTAATAGCTTGTATGATTTTCATATTGGCGACTAAACGATGTTTTAACTCCAGGTTTATATTCAGCATAAAAATTACTTCTTATAATCAGGTTTTACGAAAATGTATTTATCTGAGAAAAGTGCCGAAAATTGAAGGTAACCTTTAGCTCCAAAAACTTTTTGCTTCAAAATTGAAAGATGAGATAATCAGAGACTTCTATACTTGAAATATTCAAGGAAAATATATCATAATCCTCTCAGATAGCGATACATACCCAGTAAATACGATACAAAGAAGCAGAAAATAATATAAAATTGACTTTATTTAACAGCTTAGATGAAAGTTATAAGGGCGACTAAACGATATTTTAACACCAGATTTGTTTTCAGCATGAAAAATTCTTCCTTTAATGAGTTTTTAAAGGAAATCTATTTTTCTGAGAAAAATGCTAAAAGTTTTAGCTCCAAAATCTTTTTGTTTTAAAATTGAAAGATAAGATATTCAAATACAGCTATATTTCAAATAATCATAGAAAATATATCATAATGCTCACAGTTACTGATATATACCCAGTAAATACAATGCAATGAAGCAAAAAATATCTCAAAATTGTCTTCATTCAATAACTAATATGAATGTCATAATGGCGACTAAACGATGTTTTAACACCAGATTTGTATTCAGCATGAAAATGACTTCCTATAATGAGGTTTTAAAGAAAATTTATTTTCTGAGAAAAGTGCCAAAAAGTGAAGGTAATAGTTCAGGTTAATCTTTAGCTCCAAAAACTTTTTGTTTCAAAACTGAAAGATGAGATAATCAAACACTTCTATACTTGAAATGATCCAGGAAAATATATCGTAATTCTCTCAGATAACGATACATGCCCTATAAATGAGATGCAAAGGAGCAAAAAATATTTAAAAATTGACTCAATTTAACTGCTTAGATGAAAGTTATAAAGGCGCTAAACGATATTTTAACACCAGATTTGTATTCAGCATGAAAAATTCTTCCTATAATGAGTTTTTAAAGGAAATCTATTTTTCTGAGAAAAATGCTAAAAATTGAGGGTGTTTTTTAGCTCCAAAAACTTTTTGTTTCAAAATTGAAAGATGAGATAATCAGACACTTCTATACTTGAAATAATCAAGGAAAATATATCATAATCCTCTCAGGTAGCGATACATACCCAGTAAATAAGATACAAATAAGCAGAAAATATTATATAATTGACTTTATTTAACAGCTTAGATGAAAGTTATAAGGGCGACTAAACGATATTTTAGCACCAGATTTGTATTCAGCATGAAAAATTCTTCCTATAAGGAGTATTTAAAGGAAATCTATTTTTCTGAGAAAAATGCTAAAAATTGAAGGTAATAGTTCAGGGTATTTTTTAGCTCCAAAATCTTTTTGTTTTAAAATTGAAAGATAAGATATTCAAATACATCTATACTTCAGATAATCATAGAAAATATATCATAATGCTCACAGTTACAAAGGCCCCATTCGTTCACACTCAGTCTCTAGCTGTCATGTAATAATGCCCGAAACCACAGCTCCCTTTCCACATCCAGCCCCCACAGAACTTTCCATGGTTTACCCCAGACGCTTCACATGCCCTGATTCAATCCATTGACAGCACGTCGACCCTGGTATACCACTTCGATCCAATTCACTCTATTCCTTGCCCGCCTTTCACCCTCCTGCATGTTCAGGCCCCGATCACTCAAAATCATTTTCACTCCATCTTTCCACCTCCAATTTGGTCTCCCACTTCTTATCGTTCCTTCCACCTCTGATACATATATCCTCTTAGTCAGTCTTTCCTCACTCATTCTCTCCATGTGATCAAACCATTTCAGTACATCCTCTTCTGCTCTCTCAACCACACACTTTTTATTACCACACATCTCTCTTACCCTTTCATTACTTACTCGATCAAACCACCTCACACCACATATTGTCTTCAGACATTTCATTTCCAGCACATCCACCCTCCTCCGCACAACCCTATCTATACCCCGTGCCTCGCAACCATATAACATTGTTGGAACCACTATTCCTTCAAATATACCCTTTTTTGCTCTCCAAGATAACGTTCTTGCCTTTCACACATTCTTCATTGCTCCCAGAACCTTCGCCTCCTTCCCCATTCTGTGATTCACTTCCGCTTCCATTGCTCCGTCCGCTGCTAAATCCACTCCCAGATATCTAAAACACTTTACTTCCTCCAGTTTTTCTCCATTCAAACTTACCTCTCAATTTACTTGTCCCTCAACCCTTCTGAACCTAATAACCTTGCTCTATTCACATTTACTCTCAGCTTTCTTCTTTCAGACACCTTACCAAACTTAGTCACCAACTTTTGCAGTTTCTCACTCGAATCAGCCACCAGTGCTGTATCATCAGCGAACAACTCCTGACACACTTCCCAAGCCCTCTGATCGACAACAGACTGCATACTTGCCCCACCCTCCAAAACTCTTGCATTCACCTCCCTAACAACCCCATCCATGAAAAAATTAAACAACCATGGAGACATCACGTACCCCTGCCGCAAACCGACATTCACTGGGAACCAATCACTTTCCTCCCTTCCTACTCGTACACATACACGCACATACACATACATAAACATATACATGTCAAGATATACACATATACACATATATACATACACATACACAGACATATACATATATATATATACATGTACATATTCAGACTTGCTTGCCTTCATCCATTCCTGGCGCCCCCTGCCCCACAGGAAACAGCATCACTACCCCATGCTTCAGCAAGGTAGCTCCAAGAAAACAGACAAAAAAAAAGCCACATTTGTTCACACTCGTTCTCTAACTGTCATATGTAATGCACTGAAACCACAGCTCCCTATCCACATCCAGGCCCCACAGACTTTTCCCTGGTTTACCAAAGACATTTCACATGCCCTGGTTCAGTCCATTAACAGCACATCAACCCTGGTATACCACATCGTTCCAATTCACTCTATTCCCTGCACGCCTCTCACCCTCTTGTATGCTCAGGCTCTGATCGCTCAAAATCTTTTTCACTCCATCCTTCCACCTCCAATTTGGTCTCCTGCTTCTCCTTGTTCCCTTCACCTCTGACACACATATCCTCTCTGTCAATCTTTCCTCACTCATTCTCTCCATATGCCTAAAGCATTTCAACACATCCCCTTCTCCTCTCTAAACCACACTCTTTTTATTTCCATTCATCTCTCTTTCATTACTTATCCTTAACTTACTTACTGATCAAACCACCTCTCACTACATATTGTCCTAAAACATTTCATTTCCATTACATCCACCTTCCTGCATACAACCTTATCCACAGCCCATGCCTCGCAACCATATAACATTGTTGGAACTACTATTCATTAAAACATGCCCATTTTGCTCCATGGTTCCATCTGCTGCTAAATCCACTCCCAGATATCTAAAACACTTCATTTCCTCCAATTTTTCTCCATTCAAACTTACATCCTAGTTAACTTGTCCCTCAAACCTATTGAACCTAATAACCTTGCTCTTATTTATATTCACTCTCAACTTTCTCCTTTCACACATTTTTCCAAAGTCAAGTCACCAACTTCTGCAGTTTCTCACACGAATCAGCCACTACAGCCGTATCATCAGCGAACAACAAGTGACTCACCTCCCAGGCCATCTCATCTCCAACAGACTGCATACTCGCCCCTCTTTCTAAAACTCTTGCTTTTACCTCCTTAACCACCCCATCCATAAACAAATTAAACAAGCAAGGGGGCATCACACACCCCTACCACAGATGGAACCAATCACTCTCCTCTCTACACATGCCTTACATCCTTGGTAAAAACTTTTCACTGCTTCTAGCAACTTACCTCCCACACCATATACTCTTAAAACCTTCCACAAAGCATCTCTATCAACCCTATCATATACCTTCTCCAGATCCATCAATGCTACATACAAATCCATCTGCTTCTCTACGTATTTCTCACATACATTCTTCAAAGGAAACACCTGATCCACACATCCTCTACCATGTATATATATAATCATGAGGAAAATGAAACATGATAGGTTTTGTGATGATCACATTGTTAGATGAGATACCAGAATGAAATAGATGTAGAACAGTCAGTTGATATACAAGGAAGAGACATAGCTGAGACACCATTGGTAAACAAGTGTTACTGGATGGTGGTGTTTGGGTCTGGCATCATGCGTGTCATAGAATTTTATTATGTGGACAGGAAAGGAAATTGTTTACAAATTTTGCCTACAACAAAGTTATCAAGTTTGTTTAGACCTTCACTAAATTGATGTTACCATTCTTTGTGTATTTGATAATAAAAGATTCAGTGATATTTCTCTTGTTAAAGGAGTTTCAGTTAATAACTGAATTAGCATCACTCCAGTCAGTACATTGGTCTTAATTTTTAACATGTTTAAACAAAGCATTTGATTCTTGTCCTATTCTAATATCATTATGTTGCTTAAGTATAAGTAATTTTTGTAGGTTCTGAAGTGATACTGTTTGCTGGTATTGTTTCACCATTTTATGCAGCTATTGGGTGTAATTGGACCCTGCCTTCTCGAGGTTACACTGTGAGTGAAAAGTTGCCTTTGACGAGACTGTATTCATCGCACTTAATGAAAGGGAATACTATCTCATCAAAGAACTTTTAACTGAAAAGGAATCTGTCATATCCCTGTTACTATAAGTAGTTCAGCCTTGGAGCTGTATGAGCTCATGGAAAAAAGATCCTAGAGTAACTCCAGGACCCTTTCAATTAAGAAGTTCTGGGGCAATGATATAAGATAATTTCTGAATGTAATTATTGTACTTGTTTTGGAGGTATTGTGATGCTCCTTGTATTTGGTGCAAATAGTGTAGCCATTGGGTTAGTATGTGATTTTTGTTTATTGACGTAATGTATTTCAAAACAAAATTAATGTTAAGTATGCTAATTCATTGTCTACAGATGGGGTATTTCATACAAGTATTTAGGTAATTCATGCTGGCTCTGAGGTAATTTTGTGATATTTTGGGCCAGTTTTGATGCACATATTTATACCTTTAATCACAGTAAGCTCAGTATAAATAATTTGTGTGGTATTTAACTTATATAATAACGATTGGAGTGAGATGTCAGTTATTGTGTGAACTTTTGACTTGTTTAATTGTTTAGAGATTTAATAACAGTAATATGTACTTTCCATCTCTCAGATGATTATATTACAAATTGTAGTGTGAGACAAGGCTTGGAAAAGTAATGCTTATTCACTTTTGCAGGAAGATATATCTTTGCTACAAAATCAGACTTTGATGGATGTAGGGAGAGAAGGGGGAGGAAATGGAGCAACTTTAGGTGAAACTGTTGTTACCTTAAGAAACAGGATGAATACAATTAACTCTGTCATCACTGCCATCAACACCTCCCTCGTATCACACATCAATGAGTCTTCAGTTAACAAGCATAAACTTGAGGTAAAAAGAATATCATGCACAAGTCTTGATGGGTCTTTCCTTATCTTTGTGTGTATGAAGAGCAGATCAGTTTGGATACTGTGGTATGTTTAAACAGCTGCATGGAATAACTGTAAGGAATTATGGTAATACTGTGTTCCCTGGTGGGTGCTTTCATTAATACTGGACTTCAGTGAAAAAAAAGTCATTCCTTCACACTGACAGCTAAAAACAGTGTGAGGGCATTGATAAGTTGTTGGGAAGTAGTACAAGGAAACAGAAGTGTGTAGTCATAAATATTTAGCAAAAATGAACATCATAAAAAGCAGTGAAAAAGGTAAGCCTAGAGCTAGACTATACTGAGTCAGACAACTTTAGTGGAGGCTGTACTTCACCTACACCTACAGTATATCACAAGACCTTAAAAAGGAACTTGAACATCTTTTTTGGTGAGTATTTGTAAACGTTTACAGTACAGTATTGCAAAGTATGTTAATTTTCATTTTCATTTCTGTTGTATCATTTTAATACTGTACAGCATTATTTAAAATGTCCAGGTATACAACTTCTCAATTATATTTGCTGTAGGTTTCATCATGGTCAGACAATCAGGTTTTCACTTTAGTAATGTACAAGAGCAGTTGTTGCAAATGTGGTTCATTCTGAAGAATTCAGTGTAGACTTGTATGTGATTTGGTACAACCTTATTTAGACTTTTACTTTCATTTGATGTTTCACTTTTCTGAACCTGATACATTTTTTATTGCCAAATATAGTCTGATGTAGAAGACAAGTTTACCTAATTTTTCCAGATACCTTACAAAACAAAAAGTTTGTCTTTTGGCATGACAGATTTTTGTCACAATCTTTGAAGTAGTTAGTTAGCTGTGCAACTCCAGGATTCCTTTTATGTAGATCCCAAAGCCTTGAGGCTGTGATCCATGTGGAAGTTATGAGACTGTGATTCGTGTAGGAGCAAGATAAGTTGAGTTTATCTGGGGCAGAAAGGTCCTCACTGAGACTACAAGATTTTCCATCCACTGACAGTAATACAGTCTTGTTGAAAGTGACCTCTCACTTGTGGTGTAGCACTTGTAAGTAAAGCCTGAGAACAGTCCCTAAAATATATGTTTAGGTTAACTGCAATAAAACTAGCATAATGGGATAAAGAAATGCTTCCTAATGGTATCCTATAATTTTAAGATTTCAGTTATTTACAAAGTATTTTTCTCTTTGATTAGATATAGAAAACAATTTGGTTGTAATCAAACAAGGGAACTATAGATATCTCCTCTCCCATGATGGTAACAGAGAAGGCCTGGGAGTGGAAGAAAATACGTAAAAGGCATTTATAGACCTAGATAAAGCCACTGACATGATGCCTTGGAAGAGATTATGGAAAACACTAGCAGATCCTGAAAATGATATTGAGTCTCTATTGGTGAAGGTCTTCAAAAGTCTGCAAGACATATAGTTGTGGAATAGATTCACCATAGGGAAAATAAACAAAACTTCACTTGGTATCACAGATAACAGGTCCTTTCCAGTGAAAGAAAGAGATGTAGTAAGAGATAAAATAGAGCTTTACAGACCTCTGATATGGTGCACTAGTAGGGAAAATATATATGGAGCCCATAGCTTGTACAAGCACTTTATACCTACTGAGTTTTTGGACAGACAAATCAGACTGTGGATGAGGGCTCTCATGATATCAGAGGGACACATATGCAGGGGGATGGATAAAGGTTCAGAAATGTAGGGTTTTCATAAGGAAAGAATTGATACTTTCCTGGCTTTTCCTGTTTCTAAATCATTTGAAACCTTATGAACAGAGGTTCGTGTCGTTCTCTTCCTTTTAGAAATGAGTGATGACATTCTTACTCTGTTTGCTTTGAAGATTCAGTTTGAGTTTCCTTCCTTCACAGAATTTAAAGTGTATGGGCACATACCCTGTTAAGGTTAAGGATACTTGTCAGGATTGACAGTGTAATCTTAAGCTTTCAAGTGGATCCTGTCATGAAGAGCAAACCCTCATATAGCATTGTGCCATTAAAACCACAAACTGGAGGTGAAAGGATGGGGTGAAAAAGATTTTGAGCAATCAGGGACTGAACATACAGGAGGATGAAAGGCATGCAAGGAATAGAGTGAGTTGGAACAATGTGATATACTGGGGTCGACATGCTGTCAGTAGATTGAACCAGGGCTTGTGAAGCATCTGGGGTAAACCATGGAAAGGTCTATGGGGCCTGGATGTGGAAAGGGATCTGTTGTTTTGATGCATTACACATGAAAGCTAGAGAATAAGTGTGAACAAATGTGGCCTTTTTTTGTCTGTTCCTGGTGCTACGTCGCTGGATGTGTGTGTGTGTGTGTGTGTGTGCTATTTTGTGTGTGGTGGGGTGGCGACGGGAGTGGATGAAGGCAGCAAGTATGGATATGTACGTGTTATATGTATATGTCTGTGTATGTATATGTTGAATTTTTTTCTAATACTATTTGCCATTTCCTGCGTTAGCAAGGTAGCATTAAGAATAGAGGACTGAGCCTTTGAGCAAATATCCTCACTTGGCCCCCTTCTCCATTCCCTCTTTGGGAAAATTAAAAATGAGAGGGGAGGATTTCCAGCCCCCTGCTCCCTCCCCTTTTAGTCGCCTTCTACGACATGCAGGGAAAACGTGGGAAGTATTCTTTCTCCCCTATCCCCAGGGATAAATCTTGAAATGTATATGTATGTATATATGCGTGTTTGCACGTTTATGTATATACATGTGTATGTGGGTGGGTTGGGCCATCCCTTGTCTGTTTCCTTGCGCTTCCTCACTAACGTGGGAGATGTCCGTTAAGTATAATAAATATATAAATAGATAAATCAGTCTAGGTCTGCTTATGTCTGCAAACAGATTAGATACTGAATTGATGTTCATATCTTTCATATACATATTTGTCTGAAATGTCTTTGTTAGTGATTAGAATACTACAAATATTCTTCAATTTTCAGAGTATAGAACATTCAGACTCCAACTTGAGTAATGTAACCAAACGCTTGTCAACCCTAGAGACTTGGCATCAGAAGATAGTCCCTGCATTGCTATCACAGATTGCTAACCTCACCACAACTATGGCTTTACTTCAGGAAACCACTGACCAGCAAGCTCACACACTACAGAACCTTACTAAGGTATGGAATTTACTTATTTTTGGCAATGTTTTAGCTTGCTTAAGAACCTGACTGCAAAGACTTAGTAATATTCCTGTGATAGGAAGATAATTTGTTTATTCCCATCATCATCATTACCTCCTTTCTAATTCTGTGGATTGATACTAAAGTATTTAAGGTAAATGCACTTCCAGTTAACCCTTAATCTCCTTCTGTTGTCTTCTGATGAACCTTATAGGACATGGCATCTTGAATTTTCCTGCCTCTTTTTTAAAATCCCATTGGATGTTTATACCCACCAAGTATCCATAGTTGTCATGAGCATCCCACTGCCATCACACCTGGAAAAATATCATGTATCTCTGATACCCACAGGACATCAAAGAGAGTGCATTTATATCATCTGGGCATGATGCAAATGTACTTGCTCATTGTTGAACTTATGTTGTAATAAAAGAAACAATTTATGTGGTATTAGTGTTGATATTTTTGATACAAAGAAGGTTATTTGTTCAGTTATTTATGTACTTTAGGTGATTTGTAAAAATTAAGTAAGAAGATTGTAAAAAGTGTATAGTGTGAAATACTGGCTTGAAGACCCATCAGTGTGTTCGTTGAATAGGTACATATAAAATATTACACCTGGAAAACACAAAAAACATAATTATGATATATTTACATAGATAGGGAGCAGTGCCCCTTTCCTATCCACTTGGCATCCTCCCATTCCAAAAAGAGGAAAGTATATTAATTTTTAGAGTATTTTCTTCAATGAATTACTACAATGTAGTCATATTTTGTATGATTTTTTCCATGTGGATATGAACCAGGGGAATGATATCATTATTTAAAGGTCAAGTGTCCAGGTGAAAGTATGCTATATTCATTTCATTGAAATCCATGGAGATTTCTGTTCACCTAATACATCAGTCAGCATTATAATGAAACTTACAAAAACCAACCATCAGGTTATACAAATTATTCAATGAAGTTTTTCATTATAAAAATCTCTAAGATTTTTCATTAGCATTGGACCTGAAACTGGTGCGCATTTTGATCACTGCAATTTTAATTATTTATTCAGGGTGATGTCTAGCTGTTCTAATTTAAATTCTGATTCAGCAGAAAGTTTGAATAGCTATTCACTTTGAGCATTAATATCACAGATAACTGATGAGCCAACACTGTATTTTCTCATCAAATTGTTATGCTTCTCACCTTCTAGTTGTTTACATATGTTTTTTTTCCACTTCACTGTTAAGTACAGCTTGCTTAATAATGATGCTAAATAAAAATTTTTATTGAAAGCCTTTTGTTTCACAGTAAACTCTTAACATCTTTAGTAAGGTTTATAATGGCTTTCAGGCAAACATATCTTTTTCATTTACGTTTTCATCCTGAAAATAATCGAAAGAACATTATGCTTCTTGGGGCACAAATAGTTAATTCATCCTTCTGAATAACTGATTCGTAACTTTAGATACTCTCATCAGTGGATGAGAATATCCCAGTCAGTATCTTCTTGGTATCATAAGCTCCTTGGGTATAAAATTCATGGAGATTTCATTTATGGCCAGCTTCACAGGAACATATGATTGCATGGTGTCATTTCATGTGTGGCGGGGTGGCAACGGGAATGAATAAAGGCAGCAAGTATGAATTATGTACATGTGTATATATGTATGTGTCTGTGTATGTATATATATATGTATACATTGAAATGTATAGGTATGTATATGTGCATGTGTGGAAGTGTATATATATATATATGTGTACGTGGGTGGGTTGGGCCATTCTTTCATCTGTTTCTTTGTGCTACCCTGCTAACACGGGAGACAGCGACAGAGTACAATAAATGAATAATTTTTTTTTTTTTGCTTTGTCGCAGTCTCCCGCGTTTGCGAGGTAACGCAAGGAAACAGATATATATATATATATATATATATATATATATATATATATATATATATATATATATATATGGGAACTTCAGTGAAGGGCGCAAATGGGGAGATGATAACAAGTAGTGGTGATGTGAGAAGGAGATGGAGTGAGTATTTTGAAGGCTTGTTGAATGTGTTTGATGATAGAGTGGCAGATATAGGGTGTTTTGGTCGAGGTGGTGTGCAAAGTGCGAGGGTTAGGGAAAATGAGTTGGTAAACAGAGAAGAGGTTGTAAAAGCTTTGCGGAAGATGAAAGCCGGCAAAGCAGCAGGTTTGGATGGTATTGCAGTGGAATTTATTAAGAAAGGGGGTGACAGTACTGTTGACTGGTTGGTAAGGTTATTCAATGTATGTATGACTCATGGTGAGGTGCCTGAGGATTGGCGGAATGCGTGCATAGTGCCATTGTACAAAGGCAAAGGGGGTAAGAGTGAGTGCTCAAATTACAGAGGTATAAGTTTGTTGAGTATTCCTGGTAAATTATATGGGAGGGTATTGATTGAGAGGGTGAAGGCATGTACAGAGCATCAGATTGGGGAAGAGCAGTGTGGTTTCAGAAGTGGTAGAGGATGTGTGGATCAGGTGTTTGCTTTGAAGAATGTATGTGAGAAATACTTAGAAAAGCAAATGGATTTGTATGTAGCATTTATGGATCTGGAGAAGGCATATGATAGAGTTGATAGAGATGCTCTGTGGAAGGTATTAAGAATATATGGTGTGGGAGGCAAGTTGTTAGAAGCAGTGAAAAGTTTTTATCGAGGATGTAAGGCATGTGTACGTGTAGGAAGAGAGGAAAGTGATTGGTTCTCAGTGAATGTAGGTTTGCGGCAGGGGTGTGTGATGTCTCCATGGTTGTTTAATTTGTTTATGGATGGGGTTGTTAGGGAGGTAAATGCAAGAGTTTTGGAAAGAGGGGCAAATATGAAGTCTGTTGGGGATGAGAGAGCTTGGGAAGTGAGTCAGTTGTTGTTCGCTGATGATACAGCGCTGGTGGCTGATTCATGTGAGAAACTGCAGAAGCTGGTGACTGAGTTTGGTAAAGTGTGTGGAAGAAGAAAGTTAAGAGTAAATGTGAATAAGAGCAAGGTTATTAGGTACAGTAGGGTTGAGGGTCAAGTCAATTGGGAGGTGAGTTTGAATGGAGAAAAACTGGAGGAAGTGAAGTGTTTTAGATATCTGGGAGTGGATCTGGCAGCGGATGGAACCATGGAAGCGGAAGTGGATCATAGGGTGGGGGAGGGGGCGAAAATTCTGGGGGCCTTGAAGAATGTGTGGAAGTCGAGGACATTATCTCGGAAAGCAAAAATGGGTATGTTTGAAGGAATAGTGGTTCCAACAATGTTGTATGGTTGCGAGGCGTGGGCTATGGATAGAGTTGTGCGCAGGAGGATGGATGTGCTGGAAATGAGATGTTTGAGGACAATGTGTGGTGTGAGGTGGTTTGATCGAGTGAGTAACGTAAGGGTAAGAGAGATGTGTGGAAATAAAGAGAGCGTGGTTGAGAGAGCAGAAGAGGGTGTTTTGAAATGGTTTGGGCACATGGAGAGAATGAGTGAGGAAAGATTGACCAAGAGGATATATGTGTCGGAGGTGGAGGGAACGAGGAGAAGAGGGAGACCAAATTGGAGGTGGAAAGATGGAGTGAAAAAGATTTTGTGTGATCGGGGCCTGAACATGCAGGAGGGTGAAAGGAGGGCAAGGAATAGAGTGAATTGGAGCGATGTGGTATACCGGGGTTGACGTGCTGTCAGTGGATTGAATCGGGGCATGTGAAGCGTCTGGGGTAAACCATGGAAAGCTGTGTAGGTATGTATATTTGCGTGTGTGGACGTATGTATATACATGTGTATGGGGGGGTTGGGCCATTTCTTTCGTCTGTTTCCTTGCGCTACCTCGCAAACGCGGGAGACAGCGACAAAGTATAATAATAATAATAATATGTATATATATTTTTTTTCATACTATTCGCCATTTCCCGCGATAGCGATGTAGCGTTAAGAACGGAGGACTGGGCATTTGAGGGAATATCCTCACCCGGCCCCCTTCTCTGTTCCCTCTTTTGGAAAATTAAAAAAAAACGAGAGGGGAGGATTTCCAGCCCCACGCTATATATATATGTATATATATATATATATTATCCCTGGGGATAGGGGAGAAAGAATACTTCCCACGTATTCCCTGCACGTATTTTCCAAAAGAAGCAACAGAGAAGGGGGTCAGGTGAGGATATTCCCTCTAAGGCCCAGTTCTCTTGCGCTACCTTGCGAGGTAGCGCAAGGAAACAGACGAAAGAAATGGCCCAACCCACCCCCATACACATGTATATACATACGTCCACACACGCAAATATACATACCTACACAGCTTTCCATGGTTTACCCCAAACGCTTCACATGCCCTGATTCAATCCACTGATAGCACATCAACCCCGGTATACCACATCGATCCAATTCACTCTATTCCTTGCCCTCCTTTCACCCTCCTGCATGTTCAGACCCCGATCACACAAAATCTTTTTCACTCCATCTTTCCACCTCCAATTTGGTCTCCCACTTCTCCTCGTTCCCTCCACCTCCGACACATATATCCTCTTGGTCAATCTTTCCTCACTCATTCTCTCCATGTGCCCAAACCATTTCAAAACACCCTCTTATGCTCTCTCAACCACGCTCTTTTTATTTCCACACATCTCTCTTACCCTTAAGTTACGTACTCGATCAAACCACCTCACACCACACATTGTCCTCAAACATCTCATTTCCAGCACATCCACCCTCTTGCGCACAACTCTATCCATAGCCCATGCCTCACAACCATACAACATTGTTGGAACCACTATTCCTTCAAACATACCCATTTTTGCTTTCCGAGATAATGTTCTCGACTTCCACACATTCTTCAAGGCTCCCACGATTTTCGCCCCCTCCCCCACCCTATGATTCACTTCCGCTTCCATGGTTCCATCCACTGCCAGATCCACTCCCAGATATCTAAAACACTTTACTTCCTCCAGTTTTTCTCCATTCAAACTTACCTCCCAATTAACTTGACCCTCAACCCTACTGCACCTAATAACCTTGCTCTTATTCACATTTACTCTTAACTTTCTTCTTTCACACACTTTACCAAACTCAGTCACCAGCTTCTGCAGTTTCTCACATGAATCAGCCACCAGCGGTGTATCATCAGCGAACAACAACTGACTCACTTCCCAAGCTCTCTCATCCACAAGAGACTTCATACTTGCCCCTCTTTCCAAAACTCTTGCATTCACCTCCCTAACAACCCCATCCATAAACAAATTAAACAACCATGGAGACATCACACACCTCTTCCGCAAACCTACATTCACTGAGAACCAATCACTTTCCTCTCTTCCTACACGTACACATGCCTTACATCCCCGATAAAAACTTTTCACTGCTTCTAACAACTAGCCTCCCACACCATATATTCTTAATACCTTCCACAGAGCATCTCTATCAACTCTATCATATGCCTTCTCCAGATCCATAAATGCTACATACAAATCCATTTGCTTTTCTAAGTATTTCTCACATACATTCTTCAAAGCAAACACCTGATCCACACATCCTCTACCTCTTCTGAAACCACACTGCTCTTCCCCAATCTGATGCTCTGTACATGTCTTCACCCTCTCAATCAATACCCTCCCATATAATTTACCAGGAATACTCAACAAACTTATACCTCTGTAATTTGAGCACTCACTCTTATCCCCTTTGCCTTTGTACAATGGCACTATGCACGCATTCTGCCAATCCTCAGGCACCTCACCATGAGTCATACATACATTAAATAACCTTACCAACCAGTCAACAATACAGTCACCCCCTTTTTTAATAAATTCTACTGCAATACCATCCAAACCTGCTACCTTGCCGGCTTTCATCTTCCACAAAGCTTTTACTACCTCTTCTCTGTTTACCAAATCATTTTCCCTAACCTTCTCACTTTGCACACCACCTCGACCAAAACACCCTATATCTGCCACTCTATCATCAAACACATTTAACAAACCTTCAAAATATTCACTCCATCTCCTTCTCACATCACCACTACTTGTTATCACCTCCCCATTTGCGCCCTTCACTGAGGTTCCCATTTGCTCCCTTGCCTTACGCACTTTATATACCTCCTTCCAGAACATCTTTTTATTCTCCCTAAAGCTTAATGATACTCTCTGACCCCAACTCTCATTTGCCCTCTTTTTCACCTCTTGCACCTTTCACTTGACCTCCTGTCTCTTTCTTTTATACATCTCCCACTCAATTGCAGTTTTCCCCTGCAAAAATCATCCAAATGCCTCTCTCTTCTCTTTCACTAATAATCTTACTTCTTCATCCCACCACTCACTACCCTTTCTAATCAACCCACCTCCCACTCTTCTCATGCCACAAGCATCTTTTGCGCAATCCATCACTGATTCCCTAAATACATCCCATTCCTCCCCCACTCCCCTTACTTCCATTGTTCTCACCTTTTTCCATTCTGTACTCAGTCTCTCCTGGTACTTCCTCACACAAGTCTCCTTCCCAAGCTCACTTACTCTCACCACCCTCTTCACCGCAACATTCACTCTTCTTTTCTGAAAACCCTTACAAATCTTCACCTTAGCCTCCACAAGATAATGATCAGACATCCCTCCAGTTGCACCTCTCAGCACATTAACATCCAAAAGTCTCTCTTTCGCGTGCCTGTCAATTAACACGTAATCCAATAACACTCTCTGGCCATCTCTCCTACTTACATACGCATATATATATATATATATATATATATATATATATTATATATATATAGAGAGAGAGAGAGAGAGAGAGAGAGAGAGAGAGAGAGAGAGAGAGAGAGAGAGAGAGGCATTTGGACAATTTTTGCAGGGAAAATTGCAAATGAGTGGGAGAGGTATAAAAGAAAGAGGCAGGAGGTCAAGAGAAAGGTGCAAGAGGTGAAAAAGAGGGCAAATGAGAGTTGGGGTGAGAGAGTATCATTAAATTTCAGGAGAATAAAAAGATATTTTGGAAGGAGGTAAATAAAGTGTGTAAGACAAGGGAGCAAATGGGAACTTCAGTGAAGGGGGCTAATGGGGAGGTGATAACGGTGATGTGAGAAGGAGATGGAGTGAGTATTTTGAAGGTTTGTTGAATGTGTTTGATGATAGAGTGGCAGATATAGAGTGTTTTGGTCTAGGTGGTGTGGAAAGTGAGAGGGTTAGGGAAAATGATTTGGTAAATAGACAAGAGGTAGTAAAAGCTTTACGGAAGATGAAAGCCGGCAAGGCAGCAGGATTGGATGGGATTGCAGTGGAATTTATTAAAAAAAGGGGGTGACTGTATTGTTGACAGGGTTGGTAAGGTTATTTAATGTACATATGATTCATGGTGAGGTGCCTGAGGATTGGCGGAATGCTTGCATAGTGCCATTGTACAAAGGCAAAGGGGATAAGAGTGAGTGTTCAAATTACAGAGGTATAAGTTTGTTGAGTATTCCTGGTAAATTATATGGGAGGGTATTGATGGAGAGGGTGAAGGCATGTACAGACCATCAGATTGGGGAAGAGCAGTGTGGTTTCACAAGTAGTAGAGGATGTGTGGATCAGGTGTTTGCTTTGAAGAATGTATGTGAGAAATACTTAGAAAAACAAATGGATTTGTATGTAGCATTTATGGATCCGGAGAAGGCATATGATAGAGTTGATAGAGATGCTCTGTGGAAGGTTTTAAGAATATATGGTGTGGGAGGCAAGTTGTTAGTAGCAGTGAAAAGTTTTTATCGAGGATGTAAGGCATGTGTACGTGTAGGAAGAGAGGAAAGTGATTGGTTCTCAGTGAATGTAGGTTTGCGGCAGGGGTGTGTGATGTCTCCATGGTTGTTTAATTTGTTTATGGAGGTGAATGCAAGAGATTTGGAAAGAGGGGCAAGTATGCAGTCTCTTGTGGATGAGAGAGCTTGGGAAGTGAGTCAGTTGTTGTTCGCTGATGATACAGCGCTGGTGGCTGATTCATGTAAGAAACTGCAGAAGCTGGTGACTGAGTTTGGTAAAGTGTGTGAAAGAAGAAAGTTAAGAGTAAATGTGAATAAGAGCAAGGTTATTAGGTACAGTAGGGTTGAGGGTCAAGTCAATTGGGAGGTAAGTTTGAATGGAGAAAAACTGGAGGAAGTAAAGTGTTTTAGATATCTGGGAGTGGATCTGGCAGTGGATGGAATCATGGAAGTGGAAGTGAATCATAGGGTCTGGGAGGGGGCGAAAATTCTGGGAGCCATGAAGAATGTTTGGAAGTCGAGAACATTATCTCAGAAAGCAAAAATGGGTATGTTTGAAGGAATAGTGGTTCCAACAATGTTGTATGGTTGCGAGGTGTGGGCTATGGATAGAGTTGTGCGCAGGAGGGTGGATGTGCTGGAAATGAGATGTTTGAGGACAATATGTGGTGTGAGGTGGTTTGATCGAGTAAGTAATGTAAGGGTAAGAGAGATGTGTGGAAATAAAAAGAGTGTGGTTGAGAGAGCAGAAGAGGGTGTTTTGAAATGGTTTGGTCACATGGAGAGAATGAGTGAGGAAAGATTGACCAAGAGGACATATGTGTCAGAGGTGTAGGGAACGAGGAGAAGTGGGAGACCAAATTGGAGGTGGAAAGATGGAGTGAAAAAGATTTTGAGTGATCGTGGCCTGACCATGCAGGAGGGTGAAAGGCGTGCAAGGAATAGAGTGAATTGGAGCGATGTGGTATACCGGGGTCGACGTGCTGTCAATGGATTGAACCAGGGCATGTGAAGCATCTGGGTATGCATATGTATGTATACATTGAAATGTATAGGTATGTATTTGTGCGTGTGTGGGCATTTATGTATATACATGTTTCTTTGGGTGGGTCGGGCCATTTCTTTCGTCTGTTTCCTTGCGCTACCTCGCTAACGTGGGTGACAGCGACAAAGTATAATAAATAAATATAAATAAACAACAGCAAGGTTATAGGGGGTAGAAAAATTTTGAGCCAGATGGTATTAAAGTGAAGAAATTCAAGATCCACAAGGTGAACTATGGTTGTTTTTGTATTACAGCAGCCACAAACACTATGGAAGAAACTAAAGTTAGAGATTTGATCGTGTAGAGGGGAAACAGCCTTGCACAATTGTTTTAGAGAGAAGATAGTGAAAAGTAAGTGAGATGTTGTTTTACAGAGGGGAGATTTGATTTGAGAGAGCAAATGCTGCTGAATTGAATAGAGAAAGAGCCAGGTCTGGAAGCTGCATTTTAAAGAATGGAGTTGGTCCTAGTCTCTTGATCTCAGTTAAGAGGGCCCTGCAAAGCATCCATCCCTCCTTTACTGTTAATGTCATTCCAACTTGGCATCAAAGAATCTGGAAAATGGTATACTATCGTAACATCTTTTTAAAAATGGAAGCAAATCTGGAGAGGAGAGTAAAAGATTGTGTGTGTGTGTGTGTGTGTATGTGTGTTATGTGTTGTCATATGTTGTGTTGAGACTGAGAGGATGTGGGTGTGTGTTTGTGGATTGGGTGCCAGCAAGCCACATATGAGGTAAAAAAGCAAAAGTAGTAACCTGGGACAAGTTGTCTTACTTGACAAATGACCCCCATTTCCAGCTTACTGCAGCAACCAGGTGGTAGCTGGAGAGATGTTAGAAATCATCATTCAAATTTGTCTCTTGTTTCAAATGACATTGTCAAGACAGTGGTAATTAAATAGGCCAAAATTTGCAATTGCCATAGCATTTTGAGAGCTGCTTGAGTTGAAGTAGAAAATGAGCATCTGTTTCATAAGTTCATAAACAATTATTGTAATATTATTGTCATTATGTTTTCCTTTTTAAAATAGTATGATTTATTACAAATCTTGTAAAACTGATATAGCCTTTGTGCATTTTATTTTTAAAGTAGTTAGAGATTCAACATCACAGCTCAAAAGCCATAAATGAATATTTTTCTTAGCTTAGACATCACCAAAATGGGATTATTGTTTTATCAGACTTACTAAAAGATGTTTTATGCAATGACTAATATTTATTCTAATATTTATTCCAATTGTTTAATGCTCAACCTACATAAAAATAGAGTTTAATTTAACTGAAAGGTTTAATCAACTGTTTTCAGAGTGTTGACGTGGTGAAAGGGGTAGAGAGTAAGCTGGAGGGAAGCCAAGTTCAGATGGCAAGTGGGGTCAGCGAACTGAAGCAACAGTTACAAAAGGTTTGTTATCTTCCCTTGGTGGTGACGAAAACATTATTATTATTATATTATTATTTTGCTTTGTCACTGTCTCCCGCGTTAGCGAGGTAGCGCAAAATACAGACGAAAGAATGGCCCAACCCACCCACATACACATGTATATACATACACGTCCACACACGCACAATATACATACCTATACATCTCAATGTACACATATATATACACACACAGACATATACATATATACACATGTACATAATTCATACTGTCTGCCTTTATTTATTCCCATCGCCACCTCGCCACACATGGAATAACAACCCCCTCCCCCCTCATGTGTGTGAGGTAGCGCTAGGAAAAGACAACAAAGACCCCATTTGTTCACACTCAGTCTCTAGCTGTCATGTAATAATGCACGAAAACATATATATCAATAATGTATCTAGTTATTTTGTGAAATCACTGTTTTAATGGTTGTACAGAATTTACTGTCGCTCTCAGGTTCCCTGCCTCATAAGAAACATGGACCAGTGTTCTATGATTTCATAGGCCATGTATCAAGCTGATCATTTTTAAGGCTGAGGTCAAAGGCCAGCCATCATAGTTATTCCCCTAATGCACCACAGTAAGTAACTGCAGTAATCAGTAAACACAGATCTGTAATGATAAGATCTACACACCTCTGAACCAACCCTGTCCCACACTCTTGCAGCATTTGGTGCAGAAGAAGGAAGATTTTTCTTGCTGGACTGTAACCACCACCACCACCACCAGTAGCATGCCCTACAACCATATTCATCAGCACTCACTGCTTTACTTTAGCAGTACTCTTTTTCTCTGTGCTGGCTGTTAATGCCAGAGGGAGGAATGAGTAAAGAACCATCTTGCAGATGAATTTGTCATAAGAAAGCAGCAGGCCTTCTCTTATCTGTACATCTTCCGTGCTCCTACGATCATAACCTTATCCACCACCAGTGTTAACAAACTAATAACCAATTACAGCATCAACACGAGTTTAAAATTACCTGTTCACTTCTGATGGCTAAATTTTTTTCAAAGATGAATAACTGGTAGAATGAATTGAAAGATCCAAAAACTAATTCTATCACTCTTTTCACCGTATGAAGAAAGATTTAGATACTCAATAGCATTCTCTCTGAAGAAACACAGATTCTGAGGAGATGTAATAGAAGTTTTCAAATTGCCAAATTGTTTTGACAACATAACTTTTGGAAATTTTTTATTATTAGATAGAGATTCAGCAACCAAATACAATAAGGTGAGTAATGTGGCAGTTGAGGGAATAATTAGTGTACATGGGGTGTTCAGTGTTGTAATTGGAAATGGTGAAGAGCTTGTAGATTTATGTGCTGAAAAAGGACTGGTGATTGGGAATACCTGGTTTAAAAAGCGAGATATACGTAAGTATACCTATGTAAGTAGGAGAGATGGCCAGAGAGCGTTATTGGATTACGTGTTAATTAATTGGCGTGCGAAAGAGAGACTTTTGGATGTTAATGTGCTGAGGGGTGTAAGTTGAGGGATGTCTGATCATTATCTTGTGAAGGCGAAGGTGAAGATTTGTAGAGGTTTTCAGAAAAGAAGAGAGAATGTTGGGGTGAAGAGAGTGGTGAGAGTAAGTGAGCTTTGGAAGGAGACGTGTGAGCAAGTACCAGGAGAGACTGAGTACAGAATGGAAAAAAGGTGAGAACAAAGAACGTAAGGGGAGTGGGGGAGGAATGGGATGTATTCAGGGAAGCAGTGATGGCTTGCGCAAAAGATGCTTGTTACATGAGAAGCGTGGGAGGTGGGCAGATTAGAAAGGGTTGTGAGTGGTGGGATGAAGTAAGATTATTAGTGAAAGAGGAGAGAGAGGCATTTGGACGATTTTTGGAGGGAAATGATGCAAATGACTGGGAGATGTATAAAAGAAAGAGGCAGGAGGTCAAGAGAAAGGTGCAAGAGGTGAAAAAGAGGGCAAATGAGAGTTGGGGTGAGAGAGTATCATTAAATTTTAGGGAGAATAAAAAGATGTTTTGGAAGGAGGTAAATAAAGTGCGTAAGATGAGGGAACAAATGGGAACATCAGTGAAGGGGGCTAATGGGGAGGTGATAACAAGTAGTGGTGATGTGAGAAGGAGATGGAGTGAGTATTTTGAAGGTTTGTTGAATGTGTTTGATGATAGAGTGGCAGATATAGGGTGTTTTGGTCGAGGTGGTGTGCAAAGTGAGAGGGTTAGGGAGAATGAGTAAGTAAACAGAAAAGAGGTAGTAAAAGCTTTGCGGAAGATGGAAGCCGGCAAGGCAGCGGGTTTGGATGGTATTGCAGTAGAATTTATTAAAAAAGGGGGTGCCTGTATTGTTGACTGGTTGGTAAGGTTATTTAATGTATGTATGACTCATGGTGAAGTGCCTGAGGATTGGCGAAATGCTTGCATAGTGCCATTGTACAAAGGCAAAGGGGATAAAAGTGAGTGCTCAAATTACAGAGGTATAAGTTTGTTGAGTATTCCTGGTAAATTATATGGGAGGGTATTGATTGAGAGGGTGAAGGCATGTACAGAGCATCAGATTGGGGAAGAGTAGTGTGGTTTCAGAAGTGGTAGAGATTGTGTGGATCAGGTGTTTGCTTTGAAGAATGTATGTGAGAAATACTTAGAAAAGCAAATGGATATGTATGTAGCATTTATGGATCTGGAGAAGGCATATGATAGAGTTGATAGAGATGCTCTGTGGAAGGTATTAAGAATATATGGTGTGGGAAGCAAGTTGTTGGAAGCAGTGAAAAGTTTTTATCGAGGATGTAAGGCATGTGTACAGGTAGGAAGAGAGGAAAGTGATTGGTTCTCAGTGAATGTTGGTTTGCAGCAGGGGTGCGTGATGTCTCCATAGTTGTTTAATTTGTTTATGGATGGGGTTGTTAGGGAGGTGAATGCAAGAGTTTTGGAAAGAGGGGCAAGTATGCAGTCTGTTGTGGATGAGAGAGCTTGGGAAGTGATTCAGTTGTAGTTCACTGATGATACAGCACTGGTGGCTGATTCGGGTGGGAAACTGCAGAAGCTGGTGACTGAGTTTGGTAAAGTGTGTGAAACAAGAAAGCTGAGAGTAAATTTGAATAAGAGCTAGGTTATTAGGCACAGTAGGGTTGAGGGACAAGTCAATTGGGAGGTAAGTTTGAATGGAGAAAAACTGGAGGAAGTGAAGTGTTTTAGATATCTGGGAGTGGATTTGGCAGTGGATGGAACCATGGAAGTGGAAGTGAACCATAGGGTGGGGGAGGGGGCGAAAGTTCTGGGAGCGTTGAAGAATGTGTGGAAGTTGAGAATTTTATCTTGGAAAGCAAAAATGGGTATGTTTGAAGGAATAATGGTTCCAACAATGTTATGTGGTTGAGAGGTGTGGGCTATAGATAGAGTTGTGTGGAGGAGGATGGATGTGCTGGAAATGAGATGTTTGAGTACAATATGTGATGTGAGGTGGTTTGATCGAGTAAGTAATGAAAGGGTAAGAGAGATGTGTGGTAATAAAAAGAGTGTGGTTGAGAGAGCAAAAGAGGGTGTTTTGAAGTGGTTTGGTCACTTGGAGAGAATGAGTGAGAAAAGATTGACAAAGAGGATATATGTGTCAGAGGTGGAGGGAACGAGGAGAAGTGGGAGACCAAATTGGAGGTGGAAAGATGGAGTGAAAGAGATTTTGAGTGATCAGGGCCTGAACATGCAGGAGGGTGAAAGGCGTGCAAAGAATAGAGTGAATTGGAACGATGTGATATACTGGGGTCGACGTGTTGTCAGTGGATTGAACCAGGGCATGTGAAGCGTCTGGGGTATACCATGGAAAGTTTTGTGGGGCCTGGATGTGGAAAGGGAGCTGTGGTTTTGATGCATTATACATGACAGCTTGAGACTGAGCGTGAACGAGTGTGGCCTTTGTTGTCTTTTCCTAGCACTACCTCACGCTCATGTTGGGGTTGTCATTTCATGTGTGGCGGGGTGGTGACGGGAATGAATAAGGGCAGACAGTATGAATTATGTACATGTGTATATATGTATATGTCTGTATGTGTATATGTATATGTATACATTGAGATGTATAGGTATGTATATGTGCGTGTGTGGACGTGTATGTATATACCTGTGTATGTGGGTGGGTTGGGCCATTCTTTCGTCTGTTTCCTTGTGCTACCTTGCTAACACGGTAGACAGCGACAAAGTATAATAAATATAGATAAATATAATTTAAAGAGAGAAAGAGAGGTTTTAACAGTTCTTAAAATCAAGTAACTTGCTTGTAATGGGTTCCTTTCAGTGTGGGATGTGAATAGTGTATGTGTTTGAGTCAATCTAATCAAAGCCGTGAAACACAATCACAGTGTATTCTGACACTTTTTACAGATCATCTGGGATTAGTAACATTCATACAGTCACTCATTCTACAAGCTGTTGTCCCAAATTATCAAATAATCAACTTCTGGGATGACTTATTAATGATGCTCTTGAAGTCTTGGTGTTGTGGTGTCAAAATGAAGGTCACGTCCCGTTACATTCCTGTTACTACTTTGATTTTAATTTATGTCACTGTAATTGATGAATAGTAATTCACTTCACAATGTTATCCCTGTAATAGATTAGTAATAATTCACTGAAGGATGTTATTGCGTCGGTGCAGGTATTGGCTTGCTTAGAACTGTTCTTGTGTGACAGCTGACTGAGCTTGAGGGTCAGAGAATGAAGGTCAAGGACACAAGTGCCTGCAGTGTTTAAAAACACTGTTTAAAGCCACATCTTCATGGTGTTGCCATGTGGTCACAGTAGTGATGCTTCGTAGCCTCAGCCTGGGTCACTGATGGTAAATGATCTTCTTGATCATTGAATGGCATGAGAGCTGCAGATCCAGTGGTGCTTGAAATGTTTGAGCTTAAATGTAATCTCACCTTGGCCATACAACCTGAGTTGATCAATGGATGAAATCTGTACAGTAGTGCATTTACTTGAGATGATGGGTTCCTTCGTTTATGATGCAACTCTAACAGCATCAGTCCTTTGATCACTAGAGGGTCATCATCCCAAGATGGCAGTGCATTGCAAAGAATTTGAAATGGTTACTCTGGCCACAGTTCAAGTTTGATCTTACTCCTTGGAGCACTTAGTCCAATACAGTCATTAACCCTTTTGTAGCTGTATGTTGGCTCTGACTTCCAGTAGCTTATTATCTCTTCATATGGTATTTGTCGTCTGGCTCATCATATCTTATCTTGGCTGAAGTTGGCATTCTTCATAGTGTGCATTCTGTGATTCTCCCTGTTCAACACAAATCCCTTTGTTAAAAAGTTAAGAGTGTTCCACTCTTGTATTGAGGGGGGATAGCTGGCTTGATGAGGCATGCACATCTCACCTTGAGCTTTTTTTCAAAATAAACTGACTACTGCCTTTTGGTTGGCTTTGGTTGGCCCAGACTCTGACGGGTCTAGGCACTATGATATCACAATAGGGTTTTGTCTTCTGAGGCACCAAAAATTCCTCCATGGGTAGCAAGTTGGGATGGGTATTACAAGTGAGTATTGCAGTGAGCATCATTATATGTATGTAAATACAGGTTTAAGCTAAAAACATCACTGGGTTACACTGATTTGTTAACAGAAGTGTTATCTTTACAATGTAGTGTGTTGTAAATCTTTGTTGTTGGAGTTAATTACAAAGCAAATAATTTTGCAGCTGCAGTCATGTGCTGCACCTCTTTCCAGCAAAAATAAGATTATGACTGCAGATAACATTGTCATATAACCATCAGGTATCTTATCATCTCTTATCATCTGTACCAACTATACACAAGACTTCATCCATCATCTTGCCCACCACCACCAGCAACACAGAGGACTTCAACCATCACCAGCACACAGGATCTAATCCACCAACAATACCAGTAGCATTGCATGGAATCTCACCCACTGTAGCCACCACCATCTGCACACGTCTCATCAAGTACCACCACAATCATAATTGGCATACAGGACCTTACTCACCCCCACAGAATGTCATACTTATGTTTCTTGGTAGTATACTCAGTAGAATTAATGACATTCTTCTGTCTGAGATAATCCCCAGTTTGGGTGGGCAGACATTACACAAATTATGCGGATGTCAACTCATCATCTGATTGGTCAATGAATTCAGAAATTATGTGTCTCCATAGTGCAGTTGTTAATGTTGTGACCCATTGGTCAAATGTGTTCAAGTTTAAGTCCCAGACAGGGCAGCCTGCTAACAGCCAACTTGACAGTTCATTCTTCCCTTTGGGGCTAAGCGATGAATAGGTAACTGATATAAACTGGGTATGTCTGTAATTACCTATTTGTAGTGTCCAGGAAGGGAGGTTTACAGTTATGGGACCCCATCTCTTAAACACTTTCTATTATCATACAACCTCTTAAATTTATGCATGTTCTCTGCATTAACCACTTATGTTATAAAAGTATTTCTTTATATCTTTATTTACAAGTTTCTTAATTTTGTTATGTACTCTGGTTGTTCTGTCCCTTTATCTTTCAAAGAACTTACTTAAAGGTTGTGATCACATCACCCCTCGGTCTTCTCTCTTTTAATGGGGGTGAATTTAAAGCCTCCAGCCTATCCCTGTAGCTTGGTTCTCTTAATTCTGGTATCATCTTTGTTGTATTCCTCTGGACCTTCTCTCTTTTTGTGTTTTTTAGATATGATGATCAAACCTGAAAAACAAATCATAGTTTTGGCCTTATGTAGGATATGAATAGCTTGCTGAATACTTCTTTATTGATATGTACTTGAAAGCTATTCTGATATTTGCCAGTAAACAGTTTGTCTCAGCAATTTTCCTAATATTGGACTTTGGTGATGGGTTAGGGATCATGTTGATTCCCAAGTCCTTCTCACTCACAGAATCGATTTTTACCCTGCTTGGTAAAATCATATTTGGGCCATCTTTCACTTTATCCCATCCTCATTACTTTACATTTACTTTGGTAGATTTTCATCAACCATGTTTCAGATCATCTTTGGATTCTATTTAGGTCCCCTTGTAAGCTTATGCAATCTTTCCCACTTTTCACTTCCCTATGCATTATCTGCTAACATAATTAAGTATGATTCCATATCTTCTGGCAAGTCATTAATGTTGATTGAATGATAGTCTTAGAGCTGCACCCTGTGGCACTCTGATGGTCACTCAATCCATTTGGAAAAGGCTCCTTCAGCATGTTTCCTTTGTTCCCTTCCACTGAGATAATCTGTTCATTGTGGGAGTTTCCCTCTTATTCATACATGTACTCTTATTCATAGTGTACAATATCTTCTGGCAGCCCAGATGCAGACTGTCCACCCAGCCTTCCCTTTTGTCCAGAACTGAGCTCACTCCCTCTTAAAACTTTGAGAAGTTAGTTACACATGACCTCGTTTCCTAAAACCTTGCAGTCACTTACTTCAGAAATTTCTCTTCTGTAGAAAGTCATCTTCTTGCTTTTTAATAATCTTTTCCAAAACATTACACGTCACACTCATTAATGAGACTTGTCTGTAGCTCAACGCCTATTCCCAGTCTCCTTTCATATATTTCTTGTGTGTGTGTGTGTGTGTGTGCATAAGTTTAAGAAATGGTTTGTATGCAAAGTTAAGGTATGGGACAACACAAATGTAAACTTTCCCCACATAATACACACCTAGTATTCAAACAATATTGCCTTTAACCTTTCAAACAAACACAGATTTCAAGGTGCTTCTAAAAGAACATTGGTTTTTGGGTGTCCAAAGAGAAAAACAATTTGCATTTAATGAATTGAAAGAACATTATACGAGTAAGAAAACAACAAAGAAACAAGCCATATAAGCCTTACATAACCCATGGAGAAATAGGAAACTTCAAGCAGGAACCTATATATTGATAAAGCACTGACTGCTATATACTATAACTTATAATGTGGATCATAGAGACTTTGATGCCAACTCATTATTATTGATTTTAGGCAAATTTCTTGATGTATCTTAATGTTTTGTGTTTCTTTGTACAATCATTTATTTTCTTGTACAGCATTACAGTATTTGCATAATTTTGCTGTATTCATTTATAAATATTGCACGACAAATTGTTGTAACTACTTTCTTGTTTTCATAGGTGTTATATACATAAAAGCTTTCTAGGTCTATTACCTTATTTGATGGAGTGTTAATAATATTTTCTTTCTGCCGCTAACATGATTAGAATTTTATTGCTACCATAATAAGTTCATCAGATTTTCTGCATTGACACTAATGCTGCTAACATCCAGTCAGTTGATATTTATTAATTTATTTTGCTTTGTCGCTGTCTCCCGCATTAGCAAGGTAGCACAAGGAAACAGACGAAAGAACGGCCCAACCTGCCCACATACACATGTATATACATACATGTCCACCCATGCACAATATACATACCTATACATCTCAATGTACACATATATATACACACACAGACATGTACATATATACATGTGTACATAATTCATACTGTCTGCCTTTATTTGTTCCCATCGCCACCTCGCCACACATGGAATAACAACCCCCTCCCCCCTCATGTGTGCGAGGTAGCGCTAGGAAAAACACCAAAGGCCCCATTCGTTCACACTCAGTCTCTAGCTGTCATGTAATAATGCACCGAAACCACAGCTCCCTTTCCACATCCAGGCCCCACACACTTTGCATGGTTTACCCCAGACGCTTCACATGCCCTGGTTCAATCCATTGACAGCACGTCGACCCCGGTATACCACATCGTTCCAATTCACTCTATTCCTTGCACGCCTTTCACCCTCCTGCATGTTCAGGCCCTGATCACTCAAAATCTTTTTCACTCCATCTTTCCACCTCCAATTTGGTCTCCCACTTCTCCTCGTTCCCTCCACCTCTGACACATATATCCTCTTGGTCAATCTTTCCCTACTCATTCTCTCCATGTGACCAAACCATTTCAAAACACCCTCTTCTGCTCTCTCAACCACACTCATTTTATTTCCACACATCTCTCTCACCCTTACATTACTTACTCGATCAAACCACCTCACACCACATATTGTCCTCAAACATCTCATTTCCAGCACATCCACCCTCCTGCGCACAACTCTATCCATAGCCCATGCCTCGCAACCATACAACATTGTTGGATCCACTATTCCTTCAAACATACCCATTTTTGCTTTCCAAGATAATGTTCTCGACTTCCAAACGTTCCTCAAGGCTCCCAGAATTTTCGCCCCCTCCCCCACCCTATGATTCACTTCTGCTTCCATGGTTCCGTCTGCTGCCAGATCAACTCCCAGATATCTAAAACACTTCACTTCCTCCAGCTTTTCTCCATTCAAACTTACCTCCCAATTGACTTGACCCTCAACCATACTGTACTTAATAACCTTGCTCTTATTCACATTTACTCTTAACTTTCTTCTTTCACACACTTTACCAAACTCAGTCACCAGCTTCTGCAGTTTCTTACATGAATCAGCCACCAACGCTGTATCATCAGCGAACAACAACTGACTCACTTCCCAAGCTCTCTCATCCACAACAGACTGCATACTTGCCCCTCTTTCCAAAACTCTTGCATTCACCTCCCTAACAACCCCATCCATAAACAAATTAAACAACCATGGAGACATCACACACCCCTGCTGCAAACCTACATTCACTGAGAACCAATCACTTTCCTCTCTTCCTACACGTACACATGCCTTACATACTCGATAAAAACTTTTCACTGCTTCTAACAACTTGCCTCCCACACCATATATTCTTAATACCTTCCACAGAGCATCTCTATCAACTCTATCATATGCCTTCTCCAGATCCGTAAATGCTACATACAAATCCATTTGCTTTTCTAAGTATTTCTCGCATTCATTCTTCAAAGCAAACACCTGATCCACACATCCTCTACCACTTGTGAAACCACACTGCTCTTCCCCAATCTGATGCTCTGTACATGCCTTCACCCTCTCAATCAATACCCTCCCATATAACTTACCAGGAATACTCAACAAACTTATACCTCTGTAGTTTGAGCACTCACTCTTATCCCCTTTGCCTTTGTACAATGGCACTATGCAAGCATTCCGCCAATCCTCAGGCACCTCACCATGAATCATACATACATTAAATAACCTTACCAACCAGTCAACAATACAGTCACCCCCTTTTTTAATAAATTCCACTGCGATGCCATCCAAACCTGCTGCTTTGCCGGCTTTCATCTTCTGTAAAGCTTTTACTACCTCTTGTCTATTTACCAAATCATTTTCCCTAACCCTCTCACTTTGCACACCACCTCGACCAAGACACCCCACATCTGCCACTCTATCATCAAACACATTCAACAAACCTTCAAAATACTCACTCCATTTCCTTCTCACATCACCACTATCAGAGTTTTTATCAGATCCCTATCTGTTACCATCAAATAGATTATCTTATAGGTCACAAGTCCTTATTACTGTGAATCAATTGCAGCTTGATTTTATCTGCACTTTGCAGTTTGGTGACATATTCCCCTGACACCATGGGCTACACGTGACATAATTGTAGCGTAATGAGGCTTTTGACATTTTGTGCCACTTCCATAGATCAGCAGAAATTCAATTCCTAGCCTGAAAACACCATTTGTTGGTCTACATGAATTCCCCTTTCTCTATGCCTAAAGGGTCAAAATCATAAAAGTAGTGTAAGGAACCCTTGGCAGGTTATTCAGTAACAAGTATGATATGGTCTTATAACAGTGCTTGTTCTTTAGTCTTGAAATTTTTGTATAGTCTTCTCTGGTAATCCTGTAATCATGAGGAATTCACTGATATTTTAAATCGTAAGTAGTGAAAAGCCAGTTTGTGACAAAGAGAATACTATATATTTTAATATGGGATTAACAGTAGCATGAGTAGTCTGTAAGAGTAAATACAGGTTAAGATCAGGTCTTTTTTTCTGACTTATAAACACTTAACATTATATCTGTTTTGTATTACATATAGAAATAACTAAGCAGTTCATTTTGTTAGGTTGAGCAGCAAGTTGCAACAATGGCAGCAGCTGTCAGTACTCCAGCACCTCCAGCAAACAACGAAACACACACTCGCAAGCAGAGATTAATACAGTCTAGTAAGTGTGTTGGTTTTTAGAGACATTTACTGTGTCCTATCTTTTATATAATTCCTTACCTTTTTTATAAGATATCATAGTAAAAGTATCTTCATCAGGTTCATCTAAACCCTTTCACTTGCTATATTCCTGACACAAATACTAACGGGACATGGACCCTTAGGTTTAATCTTTTCTATGTACATCCCAAAAAAGTCCTAAATGCATCAGCATTTCCTCTCCTAGTATACAAACTTTTTTTCATAGACTACACTTTAGTTTAATTTCTTACAAGGTTAAACTTCCTAAAACCTTTTCAGCTGTTTAAAATTCTATTCTATTATTTCACAGCTATCCTTCTTTTTCAGGATCACAGTAATCCCTGTAAAATTCTGTCACCCATTGGGTTCCCAGGAAAAGACATGCAAGATATAGCTTACTTATATACTTAGATGAATTTCCAAGATCACATTTTACTGTTTTTAATCTCAATTTATAATTAGAAATTGTGTACAGTAACTTTTACAGGTACATTCTAGTTGAGCAGCTTTTCTGTCAACCAGACAGGTTCCCCTCCAAATATTCTAATTACTTGAGACTTTATGATTTATGTATCTTGTAGAAGTTTTGGCTTTTAAGTGACAGGGAAAGCAAAAGCAGTTTTGATAAATGATGTTGATAATCAGCCTTTTTCAAAAATTCTAATATATGACAAAAATGTTATATATATATTTCTTTTCTTTCTTTCAAACTATTCGCCATTTCCCGCATTAGCGAGGTAGCGTTAAGAACAGAGGACTGGGCCTTTGAGGGACTACCCTCACCTGGCCCAATTCTCTGTTCCTTCTTTTGGAAAATTAAAAAAAAAACGAGAGGGGAGGATTTCCAGCCCCCCGCTCCCTCCCCTTTTAGTCGCCTTCTACGACACGCAGGGAATACGTGGGAAGTATTCTTGCTCCCCATCCCCAGGGATATATATATATATATCTTTCTTTCATACTATTCGCCATTTCCCGCATTAGCGAGGTAGCGTTGAGAACAGAGGACTGGGCCCTTGAGGGAATATCCTCACCTGGGCCCCTTCTCTGTTCCCTCTTTTGGAAAATTAAAAAAAAAAGTGAGAGGGGAGGATTTCCAGCCCCCCGCTCCCTCCCCTTTTAGTCGCCTTCTACGACACGCAGGGAATACGTGGGAAGTATTCTTTCTTCCCTATCCCCAGGGATAATATATATATATATATATATATATATATATATATATATATATATATATATATATATATATATACTACATGACTTCAATGCTAATTGGGGATATTTAGTCTTCCTAAATGTTTGGACAGCCAACTCTTGTCAACACGATATTGAATAACCTCTCCATAGCCCTACTTGGCATTAGTTAGGTATTAACTTCTTATTTTAGAGTCTCTAATTTAATTGAATGATATTACATAACTAACATTTTCCAGGTTCAGGAGCAGCGAGGGACACCAGAGGGCCATGATGATGGAGATTCCAGATCACTGCGTCAAAATGAATGTTATGTGCCAATAATGCTCTGCTTTCATCCAAAGATGTTTATAATATTTTGCCATCTTATGAAGAAGGCAGTTAAAGCTTTGCATTCCCTCATGATGGAGTGAAATAGCTGGTATGGACCTCAATGCCTTCTCTTAGAGCTACATTCCAAACTCTACATCCTTTAAGAGCATATAAACACACATAAAAGTGATTTCCATGACATAATGCTACACTGTGAACCTAACTAAAACAGTTTCAAATTAGGCTTTATTTTGCCTAAACCAACTGCACTTGGGAGATTTTTTTTTTCTTATTGCCCACAGAGATTTTGACATGCATTCACTTGTAGTAAATTAGGTATCAACACCAGATAATATTTGGATCCATAAGTTGATAGAATTATATTATTAAGTGCACTGGTTGACTAGCATACTTACTGAATATCGACATGAATTCTCATGTCCATCATGTTAGTTGAAGTGCTGATGCAAAAGATAATAAACAGTCTTGTTTCATATTTTTATTGAACTAGTAATTTTTTGCCAGCATAAACCAGATGCAAAAAGTATTTACCAAATGATATTTAGTATATATTAATCATAAATAATAATTATTACGGATACTTATACTGAATTGAAAAAATTCAATTGCCATCTGCTCATGCATAGGGGCTGGTGGAATACTTCCCATATTTCAGTCACTCAATTACACAAACCACCCAACTTTCCAGCATATTCTTTTGTATTTGCTTCTTTGCTTTTTTCCATTCCTGCTATCTGTCTTTTCACTCATGCACAGCAGCTTTAACTGTCCTACTCTCATACTTTTTGTTTAATCCCTGAACATTCTCATTGTTTAGTTGTGGTATCCTTAAGATGCTTCAATATCAACCCCTGTAAATTTAAACTCTCTTCCTGTTTGCTAGAAATCTCTTTTTATTGCCTTTACTTAGCTAGCCATCAGTATCATAATGCCATATAGAAAATGTATTGAATTATAGAGTTCTGTCAATTGGTATTATCTGTATATATGACATTGTCAATGTGTCAATCACTTGTCTCCCCATTATCATTTTTATCATCTCTGCCTAGGACATTTCCCTTTGTATTTAAAATGCTGCATAAGTATTTTAAATTCTTTACTCAGAGTCCTTTGGCTCTTTTGATATATTTTGCTTACTTAATTTCTTCTCAAAAAGTCACTTATATTTCTCCCGTAGCATTTCTCCACAGCCCCTTACCTAAGTTTGGAACTCTTGTGCCACCCAGCAGGACATTGTCGTCAGTGTACAACATTTCAAGACTTCACTATCATTCTACCATTCCATATAGTCAGATTCACATCCTAACCTTATATTCTTAGCAGTCACCTCCCTCACTGTGCCATCAGTGTAAATATTGAACAATCATGGTAACATAACACATCCATGCAAGACCCCTGCATGAATGCAAAAGCACTCAGTCCTCTACTTGTTCTGACAGGTGCTGTACTGTCTTCAACAAATACTTTCAGTTCTTTCAGTAATTTTCCTTCCATACATGTATTCTGAAATTTGCACAAATTTTTCCATACCTGTGTTTTTATTAATTATTTTTCGTGGTATCAACTGGGAAGATATACTTGAAGTGATTGCAATAAATTTACATTTTGATGAAATTATAGCTTTGAAATATTGATGTGTTATCTCTTTGTTTTCTGCCTTTTCGATGGCAGAATTATTCATACGGTAAATATACAGTGAAAGTATTTTTTTCAAATGTTAGTTTTTAAGGTCTGATTTTGAAACTGTTTGCTCTGGTCATTAAAATTCTATAACCAAAAGTTTTCTCATCAGAGTTTTTTTATACAAGGTACAGTAGGAATTGCTCAACATATATACATATATATTTTTAATTATTGTCATTTAGAAAAATTATATTAGTAAAAAATAATTATGCTGAATGCTAGTGATAAAAGATCAAGGTTTTGATATCTAAGTTCATGTATCAACTTAATTATGAATATGACGTTCACATGAAACACAAAATGTTTATGGTATGATATATATATTTTTTTCAAAACTTCACATACTGTACTTGATCTTTTGTCAATTATCAGCTTTTATAACTTCTTAGATTTAGCATTTACTTTTAATGACCTTTCCACAGTATCGTTTTATCAGACAGCAGCACTATACAAAGGGTACGTAGAGGGCTGAGTGGTGATAGGGGAGAAGCATTACATTGATGGTCTTCTAGTGAAGCATAATTTTGTAACACTTATTCACAACTGTGTTTCTTGCATTTTATATGAATATTTCATGTTCAACTGAAAATGTGTGAATTTCTACACAGCAACAGTTTAAAATCAAGTGTTACAGTATATGTACCCTTTATTGAATTTATAATTTCACTTAGAAATTTACATGAAATCGGAGTTATCCCTAATGGAAAGCATTGTATTGAGGATTTTTTAAAGATTTCCCCTACCTGCTATGGTCCTCTCATCTGCTCCAGAACTGCTTTTGCAGGTGTACTAGTATTGCTCACAACTGCATAAGGACTAAAAACAGTCCTGTAGTGTTAATTTAGTATAAGGATGTAAACATGTAAATCTGAAGTTTGAAAGATTTATACACTTTTTGTCCAGTGGTTGATTCACCTAAAGATGAAATTAAAGAAGGAAAGACTGGTGCTCTTGCCAAGTTGTTTTGATTTTAAATTAGTACTTTGAAATAGTGTGGCCATACTCAAAATTATACCTGTATACTGACTATCTAAAATCAGGTTAACTAACTCAATTATTTGCCCTGGTGTGTTATTTAAATTTCAAAATTTGATTCACTGAATGTATGATATATCAGATGTAAGCCAAGTGGTTCGTTTATGCAAATCTGCTGATCTGAGTTGTAGAACTCTGTGTTTGGTTGCTGCCTAATTCTCTTTGATCCATTCTTAGATCAAAAAGATTTGTATTGATTATCACTTGAACAGTCAAGATTCTTTTTAGCTCATAACTGAGAATTCAGAAAGTGAAAAAAAAAAAGTTGCAGTAGTATGACTACTGGTGCCCACATCAAAATGTTTAAATGAAAGTTGAGCATTTTTTGCTCCCTGTCATTGATAAAAGAGAAAGTTAACCTGAGAACTGGATAGTTGGGTGATTTAGGCCTTGGAAACTTGGGCCCAAATTGGGTTGCAGGTGCCAGGCATTCATATTTGTCAGAAACTCAGATCACTTCAAAAGATTCTTAGCAGACCTATCAGTGAATCTACTTTTTGTAGCCTCTTAATTCTAGTTGATCCCACATCTCATCCAGAAAAGCCATCCAACTTGTGCTTAGCAGATACTGTCCTGTTGAATGTTACCTACTTTAATGTTGTAGTTGTAAGTGTTCAAGAAATAATTAGCTACATATTTTACTGTTGTCATTAAATAGATTATAGAATTAATATTTAGGTATGCTTTTTCAATGTTTTCAGTGTCTCAAATTTCCTAAAAGGAAGACATTTTCACACATTAACTATTTTTTAGCTGCAGTAAAACTAGCTTCTGATGTTTGGATGTAGCCATTCCATGATAGTAAAGCTAATTTGGTGAGATGCTGTCAGCAAATAACTGATTTTCTGAAGGTATTACCAGTTTGAGATTTTTAACAGGTAATACTGTTTGCCATTTGAGATTCTTTTTACTTAATAAATCAGTTTTTCCTTTAGTAATTTGCTATGATAGATATAAACCATTAACTGTGCCCCTTTTCAAATAGAGTAGGTGTATCTATTCCTTTTTTACACATGTAAAATTGACTTTTAAATCAGTGCTCCAGTATCATATACAGAACCATCGCATCAAGTGTGAAAAGGGCAGTAATCACCCTTTTAGACTGTATATGTTGAGAAAAAATTGTATTGTGTTGATCAGTTGTATTTATTTACAAGATGGGTATCATGAGTGATGATAAAACTTAATTAAACTAGAAACACACATTGGAATAACTTAACAGGTTTCTTGATTTCTTACTGTTAAACAAGTGTTTCACCATTGAGATAATGGTATGTACAGTATATCTCATTTTCACTTAAGAAAGGTTTCCTATGTATCTGCCACTGAACCATACGTTGTATTATTAACTCATAAATATGCAGTTGTCTTTCTCTGCAAAAGAAGGCGTGCATGCATGTGCAACAAAAATTCTAACATTAATTTTGTACTGAGCAATTTATGTACTCTGCTTTACCTGTGATATTTGTACTGAGAGGGTTGACAGGGATTTATGTTGATAGCATCAAGTACTCTGATTTGTGCAGGAGTAAGTACAAGCTTATATTGAGATAACAAGCTCTTGATCATTTGTGATGTAAACAACAAAACTTACCAAAAATTAATGCTCTAAACATGATCATTAATGTCACCCACTCTTTAATTGTATCATTGATGACCATGCAGGAAAAGATTTGATGTAATTGATGAAAGTAAGGAAAGGGAATAAGTCAGACATTATGTTAGGTTACTTCCTCACAAAGGTTCACAATGACTGTTATCTGTATCATTTGGTACATATTTCCAACATTTAACTGTCATTACAGCAGCTCTACCAAAGGCAGTGCTTTAAAAACTTATGACTGAGCTGGAATTTTCAAATGACTGTATACAAATATCTTTGTCTCAAACTTTCAAACAAATAACATGTGTAAGACTGCACGATAATGGTTCATTCATGATATTTTAAAAACTAGACTTCATATGCACATAATAATAACATTGATTACCTGATGCTTTTCAGACCAAATAAGCATCTTCTGTTGATATATATCAGTGTAGAAAGCTACTACTTGCACTGATTTCAGAGAAACTCTGTGCAAGCCAATGAACTTACAATCTTTTTTGTAATTTGGATCCTGCAAACCATGAAGCACTGTGATTACAAATCCATGTGCTTGTATGAAAAAGCTGTTCAGGTGTGATTTTTTTTATTTTTTGATGCAGGTTAATAGGAAAGACAAGCAAAGTAGTGACATGATAATTATTTGAGCTTGGAAAAGTAATCTCTCCATTTAATCATAAATGTTGCAATACTAAGACACTGCTAGTAATAAGACTTCCACAACAATTTTCAGCATAGAGTTTTCAATATTCTGTTTTTATGATTTTATTACATATTACTTTCATAGAGGAAATGATTATCATCACTCGTAATGAGACAAACCGCCAGTAATGATTGGATGAAAGAATATTATACCAGGTTTTGTATTGTTTATCTACAGTTTAGTATGAATAAAAAAAAAATGAGTAATTTTCTTGTACTGTAGTTAGAAAGCTTGGATGTGAAAACCTCATATTTGAGGCATGGTGCATACAGCACTCAGATGCTTTCATTGGTCTGGTCTAGGTGAATCTTCACCCAGGATACTAGATGTCCCCACACAGAGTAGTAAACTCTGAGACACAAGCAGGATTAAATACCCTTTTTTGATGAGAATACACCTATTTAGCTTATACCAATTTTCTTATGGTGGGTTATTAGTATGAAATGAAAAATATGAGGTACAGGTAACTTAACCCTTTCACTGCAGCAGGTGTATGATCCAGCACTCACCACCTGTTAGGTGGATTTTTAGAAGTCAGAAAAACTATGTATATATTTCTTATGTTTTTACTGTGGCAGTGATGGGAGTACTAATTCCCAATTACAAAAAATATAATTCACTTTGATGCAATCATTTACATATCTGCTGTAAGGTGCTAAAGGGTGAGCATTGTCAGCATGCCTGGATGTTTGGTTACATTGATGCATTGTTCCTGCTTCTATTACACCAACTTTGTAGTCTTATGTCAGCATTCAAGGTAACACACATCAGTTTAGCTGGATATGTGTTTTGCATGAACTGTTACAGTATAGTGAAGATATCCAACAAATCCATGAAATTATCTGGATTTTTCTGTCCAGCTATAGCAGTGGAGGAAAATAATGTTCGTACAAAGAAAGAAAAAATGACCGATATACTATATGAAAAGGCATTATGGGATGTAGTGGATAATGTTAGCATCAATATTTACATTCCAAAACCTTGCAAGACATATTTGAAATTGGGAATCCTTGTTTGTGCCAACTATAGTGTATAGAAATGATGAGACCATATATGAACCAAATGTAGTGAAAGGGTTAAAGTATCTTATTTGATAGCCAGAGCAAATTGCAAAATGACTATAGATATGTCTGTCTCTGATGGATGGATGCAGGATTTAAGTAACTGGTGATTTTGGGTGAAGATTCTGCATGCATCATTCTGCTTGAAATGTAGGTCACATCGTGTATTAACCTTAATTTAGAATAAGCCATGCTCATTTCAAAGGTTTTGAAAGATCAAGAATACACAAAGCAAATAAAATTAACTCGTTTTCATATCAATATACAAACTAACAGGAATTTCTTTATGGCCAGTATTTCGAAAACTGTGCCCAACATTCAGTATTCCATCTTCATTAATTTTAGGTTACCTGCCTGGTCTGTGGGGTCCCACCAACTATTTTCCAATTCTATTTTCATTCCCACGGCCCTTAGGATTTTTTTCAACCCTACCGTCCTTGGAACCTCTCTCATCCTTACCGTCCTTAATATTAAGGGGTCCCACCAGAACTAACTCATCTCGATGTCCCTCAGGTTGTTACTAACATATGTTTTTTGCCTAATCCATTTGATATTCATCAGTATGCTGGAGCTAAGAATTTTTTCATGTATGACCATCTAATGACAACCACCTTAAAAGTTTGACAATTACTACAGTTTTACTACTCTTAAATATGTATGTTCTCTGATGAGGTATCTTTGGAAAGGATTTAGAGGTTGTCTTCACAGAGGGTTGTTGTGCAGGCATCTGGAAATAAAAAGAAAAAATTTCAGATTAGAAATCCATTAGTAGATAGTAAATGCTTTACTTAGTTTTCTGTCACATATGAAGCCATTTGTCTTTGGCTACCATTCTAATATTCATATTGTTTGATGGGCCTGTTTTTATGTTTTCCTCTGTTTATGCTCAAGTTATTGAAAGGGACAAATTTGATAATTCAAGGAAAAACTGTTTAGTTTTGTTGTCTAAAATGAGCATCCTCATGTATGTATGGTATGAAGTGGTTGTGTGTAAAGAATCATCCTTCAAAAATAATTATGTTATGTCATCCACCAATCAGTAATTTGCTAACCACTGTAAATGTGGTTCAGTTTTGCTTTACAATAATGCACAGCCCTTGCCTTTATGTATGTGAGGATCTTTTTCAGTATATTCATTATCATATGAGTTCTAGGTTACAGTTGGCTTGCAGCCTTTTTATTGTACCCCTGTAATTTTCAGTGTCATAAGCAGATTGAGGATCTGTGAGTGATTATGAGTCAAGGAACACCAACAACCATAGATTACTATATTTATTCAGCTTTACATCACTGGAAAACCAATCAATGTAATCACTGCAGACATGTCAATCCCATCCCATAAAACTTATGTCATCTTAAGACTAATTTGTTAAATTTGAAGATTATGGAAGAGTTTCTTTTGTTGTTTCATTAACCTTAACACTTAAAATGGCCAGCTGTGATTAACTGATATGTCTCAAATCAGAAGAATGAAGCATTAGAAACTCGCAATTCAATTTACAGAAAGGTTTTTTTTTTTTTTATATACTTTGTCGCTGTCTCCCGCGTTTGCGAGGCAGCGCAAGGAAACAGACGAAAGAAATGGCCCAACCCCCCCCCCATACACATGTATATACATACGTCCACACACGCAAATATACATACCTACACAGCTTTCCATGGTTTACCCCAGACGCTTCACATGCCTTGATTCAATCCACTGACAGCACGTCAACCCCAGTATACCACATCGCTCCAATTCACTCTATTCCTTGCCCTCCTTTCACCCTCCTGCATGTTCAGGCCCCGATCACACAAAATCTTTTTCACTCCATCTTTCCACCTCCAATTTGGTCTCCCTCTTCTCCTTGCTTCCCTCCACCTCCGACACATATATCCTCTTGGTCAATCTTTCCTCACTCATCTCTCCATGTGCCCAAACCACTTCAAAACACCCTCTTCTGCTCTCTCAACCACGCTCTTTTTATTTCCACACATCTCTCTTACCCTTACGTTACTCACTCGATCAAACCACCTCACACCACACATTGTCCTCAAACATCTCATTTCCAGCACATCCATCCTCCTGCGCACAACTCTATCCATAGCCCACGCCTCGCAACCATACAACATTGTTGGAACCACTATTCCTTCAAACATACCCATTTTTGCTTTCCGAGATAATGTTCTCGACTTCCACACATTCTTCAAGGCCCCCAGAATTTTCGCCCCCTCCCCCACCCAATGATCCACTTCCGCTTCCATGGTTCCATCCGCTGCCAGATCCACTCCCAGATATCTAAAACACTTCACTTCCTCCAGTTTTTCTCCATTCAAACTCACCTCCCAATTGACTTGACCCTCAACCCTACTGTACCTAATAACCTTGCTCTTATTCACATTTACTCTTAACTTTCTTCTTCCACACACTTTACCAAACTCAGTCACCAGCTTCTGCAGTTTCTCACATGAATCAGCCACCAGCGCTGTATCATCAGCGAACAACAACTGACTCACTTCCCAAGCTCTCTCATCCCCAACAGACTTCATACTTGCCCCTCTTTCCAAAACTCTTGCATTTACCTCCCTAACAACCCCATCCATAAACAAATTAAACAACCATGGAGACATCACACACCCCTGCCGCAAACCTACATTCACTGAGAACCAATCACTTTCCTCTCTTCCTACACGTACACATGCCTTACATCCTCGATAAAAACTTTTCACTGCTTCTAACAACTTTCCTCCCACACCATATATTGTTAATACCTTCCACAGAGCATCTCTATCAACTCTATCATATGCCTTCTCCATACAAATCCATTTGCTTTTCTAAGTATTTCTCACATACATTCTTCAAAGCAAACACCTGATCCACACATCCTCTACCACTTCTGAAACCACACTGCTCTTCCCCAATCTGATGCTCTGTACATGCCTTCACCCTCTCAATCAATACCCTCCCATATAATTTACCAGGAATACTCAACAAACTTATACCTCTGTAATTTGAGCACTCACTCTTATCCCCTTTGCCTTTGTACAATGGCACTATGCACGCATTCCGCCAATCCTCAGGCACCTCACCATGAGTCATACATACATTAAATAACCTTACCAACCAGTCAACAATACAGTCACCCCCTTTTTTAATAAATTCCACTGCAATACCATCCAAACCTGCTGCCTTGCCGGCTTTCATCTTCCGCAAAGCTTTCACTACCTCTTCTCTGTTTACCAAATCATTTTCCCTAACCCTCTCACTTTGCACACCACCTCGACCAAAACACCCTATATCTGCCACTCTATCATCAAACACATTCAACAAACCTTCAAAATACTCACTCCATCTCCTTCTCACATCACCACTACTTGTTATCACCTCCCCATTTGCGCCCTTCACTGAAGTTCCCATTTGCTCCCTTGTCTTACGCACTTTATTTACCTCCTTCCAGAACATCTTTTTATTCTCCCTAAAATTTAATGATACTCTCTCACCCCAACTCTCATTTGCCCTTTTTTTCACCTCTTGCACCTTTCTCTTGACCTCCTGTCTCTTTCTTTTATACATCTCCCACTCAATTGCATTTTTTCCCTGCAAAAATCGTCCAAATGCCTCTCTCTTTTCTTTCACTAATACTCTTACTTCTTCATCCCACCACTCACTACCCTTTCTAATCAACCCACCTCCCACTCGTCTCATGCCACAAGCATCTTTTGCGCAATCCATCACTGATTCCCTAAATACATCCCATTCCTCCCCCACTCCCCTTGCTTCCATTGTTCTCACCTTTTTCCATTCTGTACTCAGTCTCTCCTGGTACTTCCTCACACAGGTCTCCTTCTCAAGCTCACTTACTCTCACCACCCTCTTCACCCGAACATTCACTTACATTCATTTACAGAAAGGTATTTTTTTTTTATTCCCAATTACAAAAAATATAATTCACTTTGATGCAATCATTTACATATCTGCTGTAAGGTGCTAAAGGGTGAGCATTGTCAGCATGCCTGGATGTTTGGTTACATTGATGCATTGTTCCTGCTTCTATTACACCAACTTTGTAGTCTTATGTCAGCATTCAAGGTAACACACATCAGTTTAGCTGGATATGTGTTTTGCATGAACTGTTACAGTATAGTGAAGATATCCAACAAATCCATGAAATTATCTGGATTTTTCTGTCCAGCTATAGCAGTGGAGGAAAATAATGTTCGTACAAAGAAAGAAAAAATGACCGATATACTATATGAAAAGGCATTATGGGATGTAGTGGATAATGTTAGCATCAATATTTACATTCCAAAACCTTGCAAGACATATTTGAAATTGGGAATCCTTGTTTGTGCCAACTATAGTGTATAGAAATGATGAGACCATATATGAACCAAATGTAGTGAAAGGGTTAAAGTATCTTATTTGATAGCCAGAGCAAATTGCAAAATGACTATAGATATGTCTGTCTCTGATGGATGGATGCAGGATTTAAGTAACTGGTGATTTTGGGTGAAGATTCTGCATGCATCATTCTGCTTGAAATGTAGGTCACATCGTGTATTAACCTTAATTTAGAATAAGCCATGCTCATTTCAAAGGTTTTGAAAGATCAAGAATACACAAAGCAAATAAAATTAACTCGTTTTCATATCAATATACAAACTAACAGGAATTTCTTTATGGCCAGTATTTCGAAAACTGTGCCCAACATTCAGTATTCCATCTTCATTAATTTTAGGTTACCTGCCTGGTCTGTGGGGTCCCACCAACTATTTTCCAATTCTATTTTCATTCCCACGGCCCTTAGGATTTTTTTCAACCCTACCGTCCTTGGAACCTCTCTCATCCTTACCGTCCTTAATATTAAGGGGTCCCACCAGAACTAACTCATCTCGATGTCCCTCAGGTTGTTACTAACATATGTTTTTTGCCTAATCCATTTGATATTCATCAGTATGCTGGAGCTAAGAATTTTTTCATGTATGACCATCTAATGACAACCACCTTAAAAGTTTGACAATTACTACAGTTTTACTACTCTTAAATATGTATGTTCTCTGATGAGGTATCTTTGGAAAGGATTTAGAGGTTGTCTTCACAGAGGGTTGTTGTGCAGGCATCTGGAAATAAAAAGAAAAAATTTCAGATTAGAAATCCATTAGTAGATAGTAAATGCTTTACTTAGTTTTCTGTCACATATGAAGCCATTTGTCTTTGGCTACCATTCTAATATTCATATTGTTTGATGGGCCTGTTTTTATGTTTTCCTCTGTTTATGCTCAAGTTATTGAAAGGGACAAATTTGATAATTCAAGGAAAAACTGTTTAGTTTTGTTGTCTAAAATGAGCATCCTCATGTATGTATGGTATGAAGTGGTTGTGTGTAAAGAATCATCCTTCAAAAATAATTATGTTATGTCATCCACCAATCAGTAATTTGCTAACCACTGTAAATGTGGTTCAGTTTTGCTTTACAATAATGCACAGCCCTTGCCTTTATGTATGTGAGGATCTTTTTCAGTATATTCATTATCATATGAGTTCTAGGTTACAGTTGGCTTGCAGCCTTTTTATTGTACCCCTGTAATTTTCAGTGTCATAAGCAGATTGAGGATCTGTGAGTGATTATGAGTCAAGGAACACCAACAACCATAGATTACTATATTTATTCAGCTTTACATCACTGGAAAACCAATCAATGTAATCACTGCAGACATGTCAATCCCATCCCATAAAACTTATGTCATCTTAAGAATAATTTGTTAAATTTGAAGATTATGGAAGAGTTTCTTTTGTTGTTTCATTAACCTTAACACTTAAAATGGCCAGCTGTGATTAACTGATATGTCTCAAATCAGAAGAATGAAGCATTAGAAACTCGCAATTCAATTTACAGAAAGGTTTTTTTTTTTTTTATATACTTTGTCGCTGTCTCCCGCGTTTGCGAGGTAGCGCAAGGAAACAGACGAAAGAAATGGCCCAACCCCCCCCCCCCCCCCATACACATGTATATACATACGTCCACACACGCAAATATACATACCTACACAGCTTTCCATGGTTTACCCCAGACGCTTCACATGCCTTGATTCAATCCACTGACAGCACGTCAACCCCGGTATACCACATCGCTCCAATTCACTCTATTCCTTGCCCTCCTTTCACCCTCCTGCATGTTCAGGCCCCGATCACACAAAATCTTTTTCACTCCATCTTTCCACCTCCAATTTGGTCTCCCTCTTCTCCTTGCTCCCTCCACCTCCGACACATATATCCTCTTGGTCAATCTTTCCTCACTCATCCTCTCCATGTGCCCAAACCACTTCAAAACACCCTCTTCTGCTCTCTCAACCACGCTCTTTTTATTTCCACACATCTCTCTTACCCTTACGTTACTCACTCGATCAAACCACCTCACACCACACATTGTCCTCAAACATCTCATTTCCAGCACATCCATCCTCCTGCGCACAACTCTATCCATAGCCCACGCCTCGCAACCATACAACATTGTCGGAACCACTATTCCTTCAAACATACCCATTTTTGCTTTCCGAGATAATGTCCTCAACTTCCACACATTCTTCAAGGCCCCCAGAATTTTCGCCCCCTCCCCCACCCTATGATCCACTTCCGCTTCCATGGTTCCATCCGCTGCCAGATCCACTCCCAGATATCTAAAACACTTCACTTCCTCCAGTTTTTCTCCATTCAAACTCACCTCCCAATTGACTTGACCCTCAACCCTACTGTACCTAATAACCTTGCTCTTATTCACATTTACTCTTAACTTTCTTCTTCCACACACTTTACCAAACTCAGTCACCAGCTTCTGCAGTTTCTCACATGAATCAGCCACCAGCGCTGTATCATCAGCGAACAACAACTGACTCACTTCCCAAGCTCTCTCATCCCCAACAGACTTCATACTTGCCCCTCTTTCCAAAACTCTTGCATTTACCTCCCTAACAACCCCATCCATAAACAAATTAAACAACCATGGAGACATCACACACCCCTGCCGCAAACCTACATTCACTGAGAACCAATCACTTTCCTCTCTTCCTACACGTACACATGCCTTACATCCTCGATAAAAACTTTTCACTGCTTCTAACAACTTTCCTCCCACACCATATATTCTTAATACCTTCCACAGAGCATCTCTATCAACTCTATCATATGCCTTCTCCATACAAATCCATTTGCTTTTCTAAGTATTTCTCACATACATTCTTCAAAGCAAACACCTGATCCACACATCCTCTACCACTTCTGAAACCACACTGCTCTTCCCCAATCTGATGCTCTGTACATGCCTTCACCCTCTCAATCAATACCCTCCCATATAATTTACCAGGAATACTCAACAAACTTATACCTCTGTAATTTGAGCACTCACTCTTATCCCCTTTGCCTTTGTACAATGGCACTATGCACGCATTCCGCCAATCCTCAGGCACCTCACCATGAGTCATACATACATTAAATAACCTTACCAACCAGTCAACAATACAGTCACCCCCTTTTTTAATAAATGCCACTGCAATACCATCCAAACCTGCTGCCTTGCCGGCTTTCATCTTCCGCAAAGCTTTCACTACCTCTTCTCTGTTTACCAAATCATTTTCCCTAACCCTCTCACTTTGCACACCACCTCGACCAAAACACCCTATATCTGCCACTCTATCATCAAACACATTCAACAAACCTTCAAAATACTCACTCCATCTCCTTCTCACATCACCACTACTTGTTATCACCTCCCCATTTGCGCCCTTCACTGAAGTTCCCATTTGCTCCCTTGTCTTACGCACTTTATTTACCTCCTTCCAGAACATCTTTTTATTCTCCCTAAAATTTAATGATACTCTCTCACCCCAACTCTCATTTGCCCTTTTTTTCACCTCTTGCACCTTTCTCTTGACCTCCTGTCTCTTTCTTTTATACATCTCCCACTCAATTGCATTTTTTCCCTGCAAAAATCGTCCAAATGCCTCTCTCTTTTCTTTCACTAATACTCTTACTTCTTCATCCCACCACTCACTACCCTTTCTAATCAACCCACCTCCCACTCTTCTCATGCCACAAGCATCTTTTGCGCAATCCATCACTGATTCCCTAAATACATCCCATTCCTCCCCCACTCCCCTTGCTTCCATTGTTCTCACCTTTTTCCATTCTGTACTCAGTCTCTCCTGGTACTTCCTCACACAGGTCTCCTTCTCAAGCTCACTTACTCTCACCACCCTCTTCACCCGAACATTCACTTACATTCATTTACAGAAAGGTATTTTTTTTTTATTTCTAGATTTCTTTAAGTAAAATAACAACTCATGTTTATCTTCTTGTCCATGTATTTATTAAGGTGATCTATACCTAATGGTCCCTTTAAAGTTGTTCTCAACAAGTTTTCTGGTATTCAACTCTGGCAAACCAGACCAGCTTGTGTTGGTTGATGTGAAATTTACGTCAGTAAAACAATAATTTCCTTGTCAAACAGTGAAGAGGTTAAGAATGCACCTAGAATCCTGAGACACTTCTGGGGTACTAAAGGACAGGCCCAGAATAGTCTACCCAATGGGTAGTCTAAGATTTTTTTTTTTAGAAATTCACCTCATGGTGAACATTATAATGTGATAAAAGTATAGTGGCTACATCACAACCTTAAAACTGTGTATGTTGGAAGTGAAACAAACACAAAGTAAGAAATATCTGCCAAGATAAAATCAATCATGAGGTGTCAATCCACCTTAGCCCTTCTTGCTCAAAAAGCTGCTCAAATGCACTTGTCCAGGTATAGTAGAACCATGCTGGTGAAATTCCAAACATGTCCTTGACTCATTCTTTCATAATTTTTTTTGGCAGTCAAATTCAATTTTCTGAGCATGAGAAAGTTGAGTGTGCTAAAGCTGAGTTAACACTTGATTTTCCTCTGCCATAATAATTGATCTTGCAGGTATCAAGATACTTTCTGAATCTATTTTAATAGCAAAATGACTATGAATAACATGGTTCTTATGGTATAATGTAGGGAACTAACAAGTGAAGAACAAGACAAACTGTTTCAGAGCAGAATAAAGAGTACTAAATTTCTTTCTACGAACATTCCTGCAAAAGTCATCTTTGGTGTACTTTTGCTTAGTAATTTACTGAATAAAGATAGATGAAAGGATAAAGCATACAGTTACCAGCACTGTCACTATTAAAACCAGAATGGAGCACTCCTTACCAGACTGGAAAATTGCATGGTGATTTTGTTCTTGATGAGAAATGTCTGGGTAGCCATCTTCTGCAATAACAATGAGGACAGAGTGAACCTGAACCCTCTCGTTAACCCAGTCATGGTCAATAACAAACAAACAAACAAAAAAAAACCTCATTTCTTCACATCCACTCCAACTGACATGAAATACCAAAATGTTTGGCATCCCTCTCCACAGCCAAGCCTAACAGACATTTCTGTGATTTCCCCTGAACCCCTTATATGCACTGGTTTAGCCCACTGACAACATGTCACCCCTGTATACCACATCAGTCCAATTCATAAAATCACATGCAAGCCTCTCACCCTCTTGCTCGTTCAGGCCCTGATACTCGAGTCTTTTTATCTCTATCCTTCCCTCCACTTGTGACACATGTATCCTCTGTCTCTTTTCACTCATCCTCCTTATATGTGTAAACCATTTCAGCACAAACTGTTCAGCCCTCTCAATCACAGTTGGGTTACACAGCTATTCTTTACATAATCAATAATCCTTACACTGTCTTTAACCATTTCATTTCCAAAGCATACCCCCTCTTCTGTTCTTTTGCGCTTGGGGCCCATGATCTGTACTCATACAGCACCATCAGAGCCACTATAAAATCAAACATACATCTTTGTCATCACAGACAATGACCTATCTTTTCAAATATTCCCCAATGCATCCAGGAACTTATCCACTTCACTCACCCTATGGTTCAGTTCAGCTTCCATTGCTCCATCCACTGCCATGTCCAGATTTTTAAATCACTCCAGTTCCTCCAAGCTCTCTCCTTTCAAACTCACTAGTCTAACCCCCATAGTAAATAATAACCTTAATTTTATTCACATTAACTCGCAACTTCCTTTCACACACTCTCCCAAACTCAGACAGCACCTTCTGAAGTTGATCACTTGAGTATGCCACCAAAGTTGTCATATTTATATAAGCAGGAACCCCAGAAAAAAAAAGCCATGGTTACATCACTTGCCCTTGATGCTGACCTACCCTCACCTGGAACCACTCACATTCCTCCCTTCCTACAAATGCATTATTCTCTTAATAAAGCCTCCTCATTGCTTCTAGTAGATATCTTTCCACACCGCAAAGTACTCTGTCAACTCTATTACATTCTTTCTCCAGATCCATAAGACCATATACAAATTCCTCTCTCTAAGCATTTCACACACAAATTCTTCAAAACAAATCCCTGGTCCACACATCCTCTACCACACCAAGTCATATTACTACCTCCCAGTCCAATGATCTGTGAATGTCACCACCCAATCAATCACCATTCCCATAAAAATTACCAAAAATACTTAATTGACTTGTACCCATGTAATTTTAGCAATCACTTCAATCCCCCTAAAAGTGAATTCTTAATTGCTATTTTCCATATATTTTCAGAACTTACACAGCAAGCTTCTTCCCTTCTTAGAGCATCATAAGACTAATCAAATTGCATTCACAAAATCTTGAAAACATTGATCATGATATACAAATTTTTTTACTTGGTCGCTGTTTCCCATATTAATGAGGTAGTGCCAGGAAACAGAACTGGATCATGATATTTCAATGAATTACTCAAGTGACACTCTGTACAATCATTTATCATCGAAGTTCATAAAAACTTATGACCGTAGTAATGAAAATAATAAAAAAATAGTGGCAAAAGGCTGAACCACTGACAATTTCACGAACTTCTGTCAAAGTTCAGTTTTAAATAAGGAGACTTCCTCCCACACAACAAAGTATGATGGCTTTCCATGGGACAATGCTTGTATGTTTTGGGTCCTGTTTAGAAGAAATAAGGATGTTTATAAATGAGAAAAGTTGTTAATATGCAGCTTACAAATCCTATATAAACTTCACTTCATGGTGGACATCACATTGAAGTGACCATACCAGAAAACTACATGGGTAGGGAAATACAGCTTTTCTACTTTTAGACAAGATGCTTCCATCTGAGTAAAATATAGTGTTGTTTGCCAAAGGCCTTGAGATGGGTTAGCCTGCTTATTACCCATCAATGAATCGATATACAAAAGCAACAAATTATGAGTTTGACACTGAAGAAGTAAAAAAGATTCCTTTGAAAATACAGAAAACCCTTTGGATACATTTTCAGGAATTCAAAAAGAATACAGGTAACATTGTCATTTGTGAGAAATACATGGAAGTTGAAAATTCCAGACATGGCTTCTTAGCATTTATGAGAGTGGACTGAGCAGAACTGGAACTTGAATTAGCTGAGGTATGGACTACAAAATTTGGAATTTGCAAACCAAACTTGAAAATCTAGAGAAGCAGAAATCTACCCAGTCCTAGTATTTCAACACGAATGGAAGTGTTTGATATAAAATAAGTTAATTTTGAGTTTGAAATATGGAATTCATTACCTTACACTGACACATATGTGAAGATATATGGATTTGGCATTCCAATATCGGATTCACTTATCTGTGAGAACAAGTGTTTTCTAGTATGACCTTCATAAAGGTTCATCTGGTCTTTAAGTAGGAGCATCTTTAACAACTTCTGTCACTCTACCTTTCCTTCACTTCTCTGTTCTGATGGTACTATAGCTGTCTCTCCAGTAGACAAAGCAACTCTCTTTGGTTACCGTTTATCCTCTGACTCCACCTTGGATGACTCTAAATTCCTTCACCCCCTGATGCTCCTCTTATTAATCCTATGCCCCTTCCCATGTCTCTTTTTAGACTATCAAAAAAAATGCTTCTTTCTCATGTACTGAAAGAGTGTGCCTCTGAACTTGCACCTGTGATTGCTCATCTGTTCCATTTCTGTTTAAAAACCAAAACTTTTCCTTCTCCTTGATACATCCCATCCCTAAGACGGGTGACCATTCTGACCCTTCTAACTATCATCCTATTGCTTTGACATCTACCATTTCCAAAGTATTTGAATCCATCCTTAACTCCCATATCCTTAGACACCTCAAAAATCACGGTCTTCTCTCTGATCATCAGTATGGCTTGCGTAAGATGAGGTGATATGCTTTTCTATCTTACTAATGTTTGGTCATCATCCCAGAAAGATTTTGGGGAGTCATGTGTAGTTGTCCGTGAGATATCTAAGGCTTTTGACAGGGTGTGGCATCAGGGTCTCATCTCTAAGCTCCCCTCTTTTGGCTTCCTTCCCGCACTTTGCCCCTTCATATATAACTTTCTCTCCGGCCCATCTAACTCTGTGGTTATGGATGAATCAGCCTCCCCCCCTCTTTTTTCCATCAACAATGGTGTCCCTCAAGGTTCTGTCCTGTCCCCTACACTTTTTCTCCTTTTTTCAACAATTTTCTCTCCTCTACAAATAATCAAATGCACTCTTATGCTAATGACTCAACATTCCATTCATCCACATCCTTCAATTCTTCTCTCACTCGACTTGGACAGGATCTCTCAGTAGGGTACACAAAATCTTAAGTTTAATGCCTCCAAGACCCAATTTCTACCCATCTCTATCAAAAACTCCTCACAACTTTTGGCTCTCCTTTCAAGGTTCTGTAATTCCATCTCTTTACTCAATAAGCATACTTAGAATTACTGTAACATCCACTCTTTCTTGGAAATCCCATATTACAGGAATAGCTAAGTCTGCCCCTAAGAAACTGGGTGTCCTTTTTAGATGTTGAAACTTCTTTTCTTCTGAATTGTTGCTCCATTTATACAAAGGACTGATTCATCCTCAAATGGAATGCTGCATCTTTACTGGACAAAGTTGAGTCGAAAGTGGTCCGACTTAAAAACTGCGCCAGGCTAACTTCTAAACTTGACCCCCTTGCCCTATGCCACAATGCTGATTCATTTTCCCTCTCCTACAGGTATTACTCTGGTTTTTGCTAGACCAGGCAATACTCAGCAAACTGCTGTATCACATGATTACCATGTGGCCCTCGGCAAAGCAAGGGTGGGTCATTTGATACCTGCCTCTTTCCTTACATGTCAAAGCTTTGGAACTCTTCTATCTTTTCATGTTTTCCCCAATAATATGACCTGGCACATTTCAAGAGATTTTTCACTCCCTCCAAAATTCATAAATACTTTCCCTTGCCTTTTCTTTTTCTGTTTCATAATTCTCAATACATTTCAATTATGGCATACTTATGGCTTGACCTTGATGTGGACTTTTGTTCATGACTGGAGCCTTAAAAACAGAGAGAGAAAGAGAGAGAGCCAAATCACTGATACATACCTAAAATGCTCCTTGAAACTAAAAATTACAACTTACCCTTCAAACAATGAAAAACACCCCAAAAAAACTCCAAATATAAATCGTATAAAGCTATTGGTAAAATCATTTTTTCTAATATAGATTTGATTGAAAACCATGGAAAGGTCTGTGGAGGCCTGTATGTGGATAGGAAATTGTGGTTTTGGTGCAGTACTCAAGACAGCTAAAGAATAAGTGTGAGTGGATTTGGCCTTTCTTCAATTGTTTCCTGATGCTGCGGGTAGCAACTGGGTGCGAGGGAAGAGGAGAGAATGTACACGGTATCCCTTTTCCTTTCCTTCGTGCATGTATGCTGGTTCCTGTATGGCGGGGTAATGTCAGGAATGGATGAAGACAAGCAAATATGAATACATACATGTGCATACATGTATGTGTATGTGTATTGCAATAGCTCACAGAGGGGAGCGTGATCTAGTATTTGCTGATAACCCAAACACCACCATCTGGTAACATTTGTTTACCAATGGTGTCTTAGCTATATCTCTTCCTTCTATATCAACTGACTATTTGAAGGCTTCTAACACATTCTTGTATCTCCCCTGACGATATGATCATTATACGAAAGTGCACTTGAGAACTTTCCATGTTTTATTTCCTTCCTGGTTATCAGCAAATGTATGTGTAAGTATATGTATTTTTATGTATGTTTATATCTACATGTGGGTGCATATATATATATATATATATATATATATATATATATATATATATATATATATATCCCTGGGGATAGGGGAGAAAGAATACTTCCCACGTATTCCCTGCGTGTCGTAGAAGGCGACTAAAAGGGAAGGGAGCGGGGGGCTGGAAATCCTCCCCTCTCGTTTTTTTTTATTTTTCCAAAAGAAGGAACAGAGAAGGGGGCCAGGTGAGGATATTCCCTCAAAGGCCCAGTCCTCTGTTCTTAACGCTACCTCGCTATCGCGGGAAATGGCGAATAGTATGAAAGAAAGAAAGAATATATATATATGGGAGGCTGGAAATCCTCCCCTCTCGTTTTTTTTTTAATTTTCCAAAAGAAGGAACAGAGAATTGGGCCAGGTGAGGGTGTTCCCTCGGGGCCCAGTCCTCTGTTCTTGGCGCTACCTCGCTGGTGCGGGAAATGGCGAATAGTTTGAAAGAAAAGAAAAGATATATATATATATATATATATATATTTTATTTTTTTTTTTTGTCGGTCTCCCGCATTTGCGAGGTAGCGCAAGGAAACAGACGAAAGAAATGGCCCAACCCACCCCCATACACATGTATATACATACGTCCACACACGCAAATATACATACCTACACAGTTTTCCATGGTTTACCCCAGACGCTTCACATGCCTTGATTCAATCCACTGACAGCACGTCAACCCCAGTATACCACATCGCTCCAATTCACTCTATTCCTTGCCCTCCTTTCACCCTCCTGCATGTTCAGGCCCCGATCACACAAAATCTTTTTCACTCCATCTTTCCACCTCCAATTTGGTCTCCCTCTTCTCCTCGTTCCCTCCACCTCCGACACATATATCCTCTTGGTCAATCTTTCCTCACTCATTCTCTCCATGTGCCCAAACCATTTCAAAACACCCTCTTCTGCTCTCTCAACCACGCTCTTTTTATTTCCACACATCTCTCTTACCCTTACGTTACTTACTCGATCAAACCACCTCACACCACACATTGTCCTCAAACATCTCATTTCCAGCACATCCATCCTCCTGTGCACAACTCTATCCATAGCCCACGTCTCGCAACCATACAACATTGTTGGAACCACTATTCCTTCAAACATACCCATTTTTGCTTTCCGAGATAATGTTCTCGACTTCCACACATTCTTCAAGGCTCCCAGAATTTTCGCCCCCTCCCCCACCCTATGATCCACTTCCGCTTCCATGGTTCCATCCGCTGACAGATCCACTCCCAGATATCTAAAACACTTCACTTCCTCCAGTTTTTCTCCATTCAAACTCACCTCCCAATTGACTTGACCCTCAACCCTATATATATTTATATTAGTGAAAGAGAAGAGAGAGGCATTTGGACGATTTTTGCAGGGAAAAAATGCAATTGAGTGGGAGAAGTATAAAAGAAAGAGACAGGAGGTCAAGAGAAAGGTGCAAGAGGTGAAAAAAAGGGCAAATGAGAGTTGGGGTGAGAGACTATCAGTAAATTTTAGGGAGAATAAAAAGATGTTCTGGAAGGAGGTAAATAGGGTGCGTAAGACAAGGGAGCAAATGGGAACTTCAGTGAAGGACGTAAATGGGGAGGTGATAACAAGTAGTGGTGATGTGAGAAGGAGATGGAATGAGTATTTTGAAGGTTTGTTGAATGTGTCTGATGACAGAGTGGCAGATATAGGGTGTTTTGGTTGAGGTGGTGTGCAAAGTGAGAGGGTTAGGGAAAATGATTTGGTAAACAGAGAAGAGGTAGTAAAAGCTTTGCGGAAGATGAAAGCCGGCAAGGCAGCAGGTTTGGATGGTATTGCAGTGGAATTTATTAAAAAAGGGGGTGACTGTATTGTTGACTGGTTGGTAAGGTTATTTAATGTATGTATGACTCATGGTGAGGTGCCTGAGGATTGGCGGAATGCGTGCATAGTGCCATTGTACAAAGGCAAAGGGGATAAGAGTGAGTGCTCAAATTACAGAGGTATAAGTTTGTTGAGTATTCCTGGTAAATTATATGGGAGGGTATTGATTGAGAGGGTGAAGGCATGTACAGAGCATCAGATTGGGGAAGAGCAGTGCGGTTTCAGAAGTGGTAGAGGATGTGTGGATCAGGTGTTTGCTTTGAGGAATGTATGTGAGAAATACTTAGAAAAGCAAATGGATTTGTATGTAGCATTTATGGATCTGGAGAAGGCATATGATAGAGTTGATAGAGATGCTCTGTGGAAGGTATTAAGAATATATGGTGTGGGAAGCAAGTTGTTAGAAGCAGTGAAAAGTTTTTATCGAGGATGTTAGGCATGTGTACGTGTAGGAAGAGAGGAAAGTGATTGGTTCTCAGTGAATGTAGGTTTGCGGCAGGGGTGTGTGATGTCTCCATGGTTGTTTAATTTGTTTATGGATGGGGTTGTTAGGGAGGTAAATGCAAGAGTCTTGGAAAGAGGGGCAAGTATGAAGTCTGTTGGGGATGAGAGAGCTTGGGAAGTGAGTCAGTTGTTGTTCGCTGATGATTCAGCGCTGGTGGCGGATTCATGTGAGAAACTGCAGAAGCTGGTGACGGAGTTTGGTAAAGTGTGTGGAAGAAGAAAGTTAAGAGTAAATGTGAATAAGAGCAAGGTTATTAGGTACAGTAGGGTTGAGGGTCAAGTCAATTGGGAGGTGAGTTTGAATGGAGAAAAACTGGAGGAAGTGAAGTGTTTTAGATATCTGGGAGTGGATCTGGCAGCGGATGGAACCATGGAAGCGGAAGTGGATCATAGGGTGGGGGAGGGGGCGAAAATTTTGGGAGCCTTGAAAAATGTGTGGAAGTCGAGAACATTATCCCGGAAAGCAAAAATGGGTATGTTTGAAGGAATAGTGGTTCCAACAATGTTGTATGGTTGCGAGGCGTGGGCTATGGATAGAGTTGTGCGCAGGAGGATGGATGTGCTGGAAATGAGATGTTTGAGGACAATGTGTGGTGTGAGGTGGTTTGATCGAGTAAGTAACGTAAGGGTAAGAGAGATGTGTGGAAATAAAAAGAGCGTGGTTGAGAGAGCAGAAGAGGGTGTTTTGAAATGGTTTGGGCACATGGAGAGAATGAGTGAGGAAAGATTGACCAAGAGGATATATGTGTCGGAGGTGGAGGGAACGAGGAGAAGAGGGAGACCAAATTGGAGGTGGAAAGATGGAGTGAAAAAGATTTTGTGTGATCGGGGCCTGAACATGCAGGAGGGTGAAAGGAGGGCAAGGAATAGAGTGAATTGGAGCGATGTGGTATACAGGGGTTGACGTGCTGTCAGTGGAGTGAATCAAGGCATGTGAAGCGTCTGGGGTAAACCATGGAAAGCTGTGTAGGTATGTATATTTGCGTGTGTGGACGTGTGTATGTACATGTGTATGGGGGGGGGGGTTGGGCCATTTCTTTCGTCTGTTTCCTTGCGCTACCTCGCAAACGCAGGAGACAGCGACAAAGTATAAAAAAAAAAAAATATATATATATATATATATATATATATATATTTCTTCTTTCAAACTATTCGCCATTTCCCGCATTAGCGAGGTAGCGTTAAGAACAGAGGACTGGGCCTTTGAGGGAATACCCTCACCTGGCCCAATTCTCTGTTCCTTCTTTTGGAAAATTAAAAAAAAACCGAGAGGGGAGGATTTCCAGCCCCCCGCTCCCTCCCCTTTTAGTCGCCTTCTACAACACGCAGGGAATACGTGGGAAGTACTCTTAATCCCCTATCCCCAGGGATATATATATATATATATATATATATATATATATATATATATATATATGTAATGTGGCAGTTGAGGGAATAATTGGTATACATGGGGTGTTCAGTGTTGTAAATGGAAATGGTGAAGAGCTTGTAGATTTATGTGCTGAAAAAGGACTGATGATTGGGAATACCTGGTTTAAAAAGCGAGACATACATAAGTATACTTATGTAAGTAGGAGAGATGGCCAGAGAGCGTTATTGGATTACGTGTTAATTGACAGGCGTGCGAAAGAGAGACTTTTGGATGTTAATGTGCTGAGAGGTGCAACTGGAGGGATGTCTGATCATTATCTTGTGGAGGCTAAGGTGAAGATTTGTATGGGTTTTCAGAAAAGAAGAGTGAATGTTGGGGTGAAGAGGGTGGTGAGAGTAAGTGAGCTTGAGAAGGAGACCTGTGTGAGGAAGTACCAGGAGAGACTGAGTACAGAATGGAAAAAGGTGAGAACAATGGAAGCAAGGGGAGTGGGGGAGGAATGGGATGTATTTAGGGAATCAGTGATGGATTGCGCAAAAGATGCTTGTGGCATGAGAAGAGTGGGAGGTGGGTTGATTAGAAAGGGTAGTGAGTGGTGGGATGAAGAAGTAAGAGTATTAGTGAAAGAGAAGAGAGAGGCATTTGGACAATTTTTGCAGGGAAAAAATGCAATTGAGTGGGAGATGTATAAAAGAAAGAGACAGGAGGTCAAGAGAAAGGTGCAAGAGGTGAAAAAAAGGGCAAATGAGAGTTGGGGTGAGAGAGTATCATTAAATTTTAGGGAGAATAAAAAGATGTTCTGGAAGGAGGTAAATAAAGTGCGTAAGACAAGGGAGCAAATGGGAACTTCAATGAAGGGCGCAAATGGGGAGGTGATAACAAGTAGTGGTGATGTGAGAAGGAGATAGAGTGAGTATTTTGAAGGTTTGTTGAATGTGTTTGATGATAGAGTGGCAGATATAGGGTGTTTTGGTCGAGGTGGTGTGCAAAGTGAGAGGGTTAGGGAAAATGATTTGGTAAACAGAGAAGAGGTAGTGAAAGCTTTGCGGAAGATGAAAGCCGGCAAGGCAGCAGGTTTGGATGGTATTGCAGTGGAATTTATTAAAAAAGGGGGTGACTGTATTGTTGACTGGTTGGTAAGGTTATTTAATGTATGTATGACTCATGGTGAGGTGCCTGAGGATTGGCGGAATGCGTGCATAGTGCCATTGTACAAAGGCAAAGGGGATAAGAGTGAGTGCTCAAATTACAGAGGTATAAGTTTGTTGAGTATTCCTGGTAAATTATACGGGAGGGTATTGATTGAGAGGGTGAAGGCATGTACAGAGCATCAGACTGGGGAAGAGCAGTGTGGTTTCAGAAGTGGTAGAGGATGTGTGGATCAGGTGTTTGCTTTGAAGAATGTATGTGAGAAATACTTAGAAAAGCAAATGGATTTGTATGTAGCATTTATGGATCTGGAGAAGGCATATGATAGAGTTGATAGAGATACTCTGTGGAAGGTATTAAGAATATATGGTGTGGGAGGAAAGTTGTTAGAAGCAGTGAAAAGTTTTTATCGAGGATGTAAGGCATGTGTACGTGTAGGAAGAGAGGAAAGTGATTGGTTCTCAGTGAATGTAGGTTTGCGGCAGGGGTGTGTGATGTCTCCATGGTTGTTTAATTTGTTTATGGATGGGGTTGTTAGGGAGGTAAATGCAAGAGTTTTGGAAAGAGGGGCAAGTATGAAGTCTGTTGGTGATGAGAGAGCTTGGGAAGTGAGTCAGTTGTCGTTCGCTGATGATACAGCGCTGGTGGCTGATTCATGCGAGAAACTGCAGAAGCTGGTGACTGAGTTTGGTAAAGTGTGTGGAAGAAGAAAGTTAAGAGTAAATGTGAATAAGAGCAAGGTTATTAGGTACAGTAGGGTTGAGGGTCAAGTCAATTGGGAGGTGAGTTTGAATGGAGAAAAAATGGAGGTAGTGAAGTGTTTTAGATATCTGGGAGTGGATCTGGCAGCGGATGGAACCATGGAAGCGGAAGTGGATCATAGGGTGGGGGAGGGGGCGAAAATTCTGGGGGCCTTGAAGAATGTGTGGAAGTCGAGGACATTATCTCGGAAAGCAAAAATGGGTATGTTTGAAGGAATAGTGGTTCCAACAATGTTGTATGGTTGCGAGGCGTGGGCTATGGATAGAGTTGTGCGCAGGAGGATGGATGTGCTGGAAATGAGATGTTTGAGGACAATGTGTGGTGTGAGGTGGTTTGATCGAGTGAGTAACGTAAGGGTAAGAGAGATGTGTGGAAATAAAAAGAGCGTGGTTGAGAGAGCAGAAGAGGGTGTTTTGAAGTGGTTTGGGCACATGGAGAGGATGAGTGAGGAAAGACTGACCAAGAGGATATATGTGTCGGAGGTGGAGGGAGCAAGGAGAAGAGGGAGACCAAACTGGAGGTGGAAAGATGGAGTGAAAAAGATTTTGTGTGATCGGGGCCTGAACATGCAGGAGGGTGAAAGGAGGGCAAGGAATAGAGTGAATTGGAGCGATGTGGTATACCGGGGTTGACGTGCTGTCAGTGGATTGAATCAAGGCATGTGAAGCATCTGGGGTAAACCATGGAAAGCTGTGTAGGTATGTATATTTGCGTGTGTGGACGTATGTATATACATGTGTATGGGGGGGTTGGGCCATTTCTTTCGTCTGTTTCCTTGCGCTACCTCGCAAATGCGGGAGACAGCGACAAAGTATAAAAAAAAGAAAAAAAAAAAAAAAATATATATTTTTTTTTCATACTATTCGCTATTTCCCGCGATAGCGAGGTAGCATTAAGAACAGAGGACTGGGCCTTTGAGGGAATATCCTCACCTGGACCTCTTCTCTGTTCCTTCTTTTGGGAAAAAAAAAAAAAAAAAAAAAAATGAGAGGGGAGGATTTCCAGCCCCCCGCTCCCTTCCCTTTTAGTCACCTTCTACGACACGCAGGGAATACGTGGGAAGTATTCTTTCTCCCCTATCCCCAGGGAATATATATATATATATTTTTTTTCTTTTAAACTAGTCGCCATTTCCCGCGTTAGCGAGGTAGCGTTAAGAACAGAGGACTGGGCCTTTTTTGGAATATCCTAACCTGGCCCCCTCTGTTCCTTCTTTTGGAAAATCAAAAAAAAAAAAAAAAAAAAAAAAAAAAAAAGAGAGGGGAGGATTTCCAGCCCCCCGCTCCCTCCCCTTTTAGTCGCCTTCCACGACACGCAGGGAATACGTGGGAAGTATTCTTAATCCCCTATCCCCAGGGATAATATTATATATAAATAAATAAATAAATAAATATATATATATATATATATATATATATATATATATATATATATATATATATATATATATATATATATATCCCCCACCCTATGATTCACTTCCGCTTCCATGGTTCCATCTGCTGCCAAATCCACTCCCAGATATCTAAAACACTTCACTTCCTCCAGTTTTTCTCCATTCAAACTTACCTCCCAATTGACTTGTCCCTCAACCCTACTGTACCTAACAACCTTGCTCTTATTCACATTTACTCTCAACCTTCTTCTTTCACACACTTTACCAAACTCAGTCACCAGCTTCTGCAGTTTCTCACACAAATCAGCAACCAGTGCTGTATCATCAGTGAACAACAACTGACTCAATTTCCAAGCTCTCTAATCCACAACATACTGCATACTTGCCCCTCTTTCCAAAACTCTTCCATTCACCTCCCTAACAACCCCATCCATAAACAAATTAAACAACCACGGAGACATCACACACCCCTGCCGCACCTACATTCACTGAGAACCAATCACTTTCCTCTCTTCCTACACATACACATGCCTTACATCCTCGATAAAAACTTTTCACTGCTTCTAACAACTTGCTCCCCACACCATATATTCTTAATACCTTCCACAGCATCTCTATTAACTCTATCATATGCCTTCTCCAGATCCATAAATGCTGCATACAAATCCATTTCCTTTTTTAAGTATTTCTCACATGCATTCTTCAAAGGTAAAACCTGATCCACACATCCTCTACCACTTCTGAAAGCACACTGCTCTTCCCCAGGCTGATGCACTGTACATGCATTCACCCTCTCAATCAATACCCTCCCATATAACTTCCCAGGAATACTCAACAAACTTATACCTCTGTAATTTGAGCACTCACTTTTATCCCCTTTGCCTTTATACAATGGCACTATGCAAGCATTCCGCCAATCCTCAGGCACCTCACCATGAGTCATACATAGATTAAATAACCTTACCAACCAGTGTGTGAAAGAAGAAAGTTAAGAGTAAATTTGAATAAGAACAAGGTTATTAGGTACAGTAGGGTTGAGGGTCAAGTCAATTGGGAGGTAAGTTTGAATGGAGAAAAACTGGAGGAAGTAAAGTGTTTTAGATATCTGGGAGTGGATCTGGCAGCGGATGGAACCATGGAAGCGGAAGTGGATAATAGGGTGGGGGAGGGGGCGAAAATCCTGGGAGCCTTGAAGAATGTGTGGAAGTCAAGAACATTATCTCGGAAAGCAAAAATGGGTATGTTTGAAGGAATAGTGGTTCCAACAATGTTGTATGGTTGCGAGGCATGGGCTATGGATAGAGTTGTGCGCAGGAGGGTGGATGTGCTGGAAATGAGATGTTTGAGGACAATGTGTGGTGTGAGGTGGTTTGATCGAGTAAGTAATGTAAGGGTAAGAGAGATGTGTGGAAATAAAAAGAGCGTGGTTGAGAGAGCAGAAGAGGGTGTTTTGAAATGGTTTGGGCACATGGAGAGAATGAGTGAGGAAAGATTGACCAAGAGGATATATGTGTCAGAGGTGGAGGGAACGAGGAGAAGTGGGAGACCAAATTGGAGGTGGAAAGATGGAGTGAAAAAGATTTTGTGTGATCTGGGCCTGAACATGCAGGAGGGTGAAAGGCATGCAAGGAATAGAGTGAATTGGATCGATGTGGTATACCGGGGTTGACGTGCTGTCAGTGGATTAAATCAGGGCATGTGAAGCATCTGGGGTAAACCATGGAAAGCTGTGTAGGTATGTATATTTGAGTGTGTGGACATGTATGTATATACATGTGTATGGGGGTGGGTTAGGCCATTTCTTTCGTCTGTTTCCTTGCGCTACCTCGCAAACACGGGAGACAGCGACAAAGCAAAAAATAAAAAAAAAAAATAAAAATATATTATTTTGCTTTGTTGCTGCTCCCGCATTAGCGAGGTAGTGCAAGGAAACAGATGAAAGAATCGCTCAACCCACCCACATACACATGTATATACATACACGTCCACACACGCAAATATACATACCTATACATCTCAACGTATACATATATATACACACACACATATACATGTATACACATATACATAATTCATACTGTCTACCTTTATTCATTCCCATCACCACCCTGCCACACATGAAATAAAAACCCCCTCCCCCCTCATATGTGCGAGGTAGCGCTAGGAAAAGACAACAAAGGCCACATTCGTTCTCACTCAGTCTCTAGCTGTCATGTAATAATGCATCGAAACCACAGCTCCTTTTCCACATCCAGGCCCCACAGAGCTTTCTATGGTTTACCCCAGATGCTTCACATGCCCTGGCTCAATCGAATGACAGCACATCGACCCTGGTATACCACATCATTCCAATTCACTTTATTCCTTGCATGCCTTTCACCCTTCTCCATGTTCAGGCCCCGATCACACAAAATCTTTTTCACTCCATCTTTCCACCTCCAATTTGGTCTCCCACTTCTCGTTCCCTCCTCCTCTGACACATATATCCTCTTTGTCAATCTTTCCTCACTCATTCTCTCCATGTGACCAAACCATTTCAAAACACCCTCCTCTGCACTCTCAACCACACTCTTCTTATTACCACACATCTCTCTTACCCTATTATTACTTACTTGATCAAACCACTTCACTCCACACATTGTCCTCAAACATCTCATTTCCAGCACATCCACCCTCCTCTGCACAACTCTATCTATAGCCCATGCCTCGCAACCATATAACATTGTTGGAACCACTATTCCTTCAAACATACCCATTTTTGCTTTCCGAGATAACGTTCTCGACTTCTACACATTCGTCAACACTCCCAGAACTTTCGCCCCCTCCCCAACCTATGATTCACTTCCACTTCCATGGTTCCATCCACTGCCAGATATCTAAAACACTTCACATACTCCAGTTTTTCTCCATTCAAACTTACCTCCTAATTGACTTGTACCTTAACCCTACTGTACCTAATAACCTTGCTCTTATTCACATTTACTCTCAGCTTTCTTCTTTCACACACTTACCAAACTCAGTCACCAGCTTCTGCAGTTTCTCACATGAATCAGCCACCAGCACTGTATCATCAGCGAACAACAACTGACTCACTTCCCAAGCTCTCTCATCAACAACAGACTGCATACTTGCCCCTCTTTCCAAAACTCTTCCATTCACCTCCCTAACAACCCCATCCATAAACAAATTAAACAACCATGGAGACATCACACACCCCTGCCGCAAACCTACATTCACTGAGAACCAATCACTTTCCTCTATTCCTACACGTACACATGCCTTACATCCTCGATAAAAACTTTTCACTGCTTCTAACAACTTGCCTCCCACACCATATATTCTTGATAACTTCCACAGAGCATCTCCATCAACTCTATCATATACCTTCTCCAGATCCATAAATGCTACATACGAATCCATTTGCTTTTCTAAGTATTTCTCACATCCATTCTTCAAAGCAAACACCTGATCCACACATCCTCTACCCCTTCTGAAACCACACTGCTCTTCCCCAATTTGATGTTCTCTGTACATGCCTTCACCCTCTCAATCAATACCCTCACATATAATTTCCCAGGAATACTCAACAAACTTTTACCTCACTTTTATCCCCTTTGCCTTTATACAATGGCACTATGCAAGCATTCTGCCAATCCTTAGGCACCTCACCACGAGTCATACATAGATTAAATAACCTTACCAACCAGTCAACAACATATATATATATATATATATTATTTTGCTTTGTCACTGTCTCCCGCATTAGCGAGGTAGCGCAAGGAAACAGATGAAAGAATGGCCCAACCCACCCACATACACGTCCACATTCGCAAATATACATACCTATACATCTCAACTTATACATATATATACACACACACAGACATATACATATATACACATCTACATAATTCATACTGTCTGCCTTTATTCATTCCCATCGCCACCTTGCCACACATGAAATAACAACCCGCTCCCGCCTCATGCATGCAAGGTAGCGCTAGGAAAAGACAACAAAGGCCCCATTTGTTCACACTCAGTCTCTAGCTGTCATGTAATAATGCACCGAAACCTCAGCTCCCTTTCCACATCCAGGCCCCACAGAACTTTCCATGGTTTACCCAAGACGCTTCACATGCCCTGGTTCAATCCACCGACAGCACGTCGACCCCGGTATACCACATCGTTCCAATTCACCCTATTCCTTGCACGCCTTTCACCCTCCTGCATATTCAGGTTCCGATCACTCAAAATCTTATTCACTCCATCTTTCCACCTCCAATTTGGTCTCCCACTTCTCCTCGTTCCCTCCACCTCTGACACGTATATCCTCTTTGTCAATCTTTCCTCACTCATTCTCTCCATGTGACCAAAGCATTTCAAAACACCCTCTTCTGCTCTCTCAACCACACTCTTTTTATTACCACACATCTCTCTTACCCTATTATTACTTACTCGATCAAACGACCTCACACCACATATTGTCCTCAAACATCTCATTTTCAGCACATCCACCCTCCTGCACACAACTCTATCCATAGCCCACACCTCACAACCATATAACATTGTTGGAACCACTATTCCTTCAAACATACCCATTTTTGCTTTCCGAGATAATGTTCTCGACTTCCACACATTCTTCAACGCTCCCAGAATTTTCGCCCCCTCCCCCAACCTATGATTCACTCCCGCTTCCATGGTTCTATCCACTGCCAAATCCACTCCCAGAAATCTAAGCTTCACTTCCTCCAGTTTTTCTCCATTCAAACTTACCTCCCAATTGACTTGACCCTCAACCCTACTGTACCTAATAACCTTGCTCTTATTCACATTTACTCTTAACTTTCTTCCCTCAAACACTTTACCAAACTCAGTCACCAGCTTCTGCAGTTTCTCACATGAATCAGCAACCAGCGCTGTATCATCAGCGAACAACAACTGACTCACCTCCCAAGCTCTCTCATCCACAACAGACTGCATACTTGCTCCTCTTTCCAAACTTTTGCAATCACCTCCCTAACAACCCCATCCATAAACAAATTAAACAACCATGGAGACATCACACACTCCTGCTGCAAACCTACATTCACTGAGAACCAATCACTTTCCTCTCTTCCTACACGTACACATGCCTTACATCCTCAATAAATACTTTTCACTGCTTCTAACAACTTGCCTCTCACACCATATATTGTTACTACCTTCCACAGAGCATCTCTATCAACTCTATCATATGCCTTCTCCAGATCCATAAATGCTACATACAAATCCATTTGCTTTTCTAAGTATTTCTCACATCCATTCTTCAAAGGAAACATCTGATCCACACATCCTCTACCACTTCTGAAACCACACTGCTCTTCCCTAATCTGATGCTCTGTACATGCCTTCACCCTCTCAATCAATACCCTCCCATATAATTTCCCAGGTATACTCAACAAACTTATACCTCTGTAATTTGAGCACTCACCTTTATCCCCTTTGCCTTTGTACAATGGCTTTATGCATGCATTCCGCCAATCCTCAGGCACCTCACCATGAGTCATACACACATTAAATATCCTTGCCAACCAGCCAGTCAACAACACAGTCACCCCATTTTTTAATAAATTCCACTGCAATACCATCCAAACCCGCTACCTTGCCAGCTTTCATCTTCCGCAAAGCTTTTACTACCTCTTCTCTGTTTACCAAATCATTCTCCCTAACCCTTTCACTTCGTACACCACCTCAACCAAAACACCCTATATCTGCCACTCTATCATCTAACACATTCAACAAACCTTCAAAATACTCACTCCATCTCCTTCTCACATCACCACTACTTGTTATCACCTCCCCATGAGACCCTTCCACCAATGTTCCCATTTGTTCTCTTGTCTTATGCACTTTATTTACCTCCTTCCAAAACATCTTTTTATTCTCCCTAAAATTTAATGATACTATCTCAACCCAACTCTCAAATGGGAACATTGGTGAAGGGGGCTAATGGGGAGGTGATACCAAGTAGTGGTGATGTGAGAGGGAGATGGAGTGAGTATTTTGAAGGTTTGTGGTGTGCAAAGTGAAAGGGTCAAGGAGAATGGTTTGGTAAACAGAGAAGAGGTAGTGAAAGCTTTGCAGAAGATGAAAGCTGGCAAGGCAGCACCTTTGGATGGTATTGCAGTGGAATTTATTAAAAAAGGGGGTGACTGTAATGTTGGTGAGGATATTCAATGTATGTATGGCTCATGGTGAAGTGCCTGAGGATTGGCGGAATGCATGCATAGTGCCATTGTACAAAGGCAAAGGGGATAAAGGTGAGTGTTCAAATCACAGAGATATAAGTTTGTTGAGTATTCCTGGGAAATTATATGGGAGGGTACTGACTGAGAGCGTGAAGGTATGTACAGAGCATCAGATTGAGGAAGAGCAGTATGGTTTCAGAAGTGGTAGAGGATGTATGGATCAGGTATTTGTTTTGAAGAATGTATGTGAGAAATACTTAGAAAAACAAATGGATTTCTATGTAGCACTTATTGATCTGCAGAAGGCATATGATAGAGTTGACAGAGATGCTCTGTGGAAGGTATTAAGAATATATGGTGTGGGAGGCAAGTTGCTAGAAGCAGTGAAAAGTTTTTATCGAGGATATAAGGCATGTGTATGAGTAGGAAGAGAGGAAAGTGATAACTTCCCAGTGAATGTCGGTTTGCGGCAGGGTGTGTGATATCTCCATGGATGTTTAATTTGTTTATGGATGGGGTTGTTAGGGAGGTGAATGCACGAGTTTTGGAGAGAGGGGCAAGTATGCAGTCTGTTTTGGATGAGAAGGCTTGGGAAGTGAGTCAGTTGTTGTTCGCTAATGATACAGCGCTGGTGGCTGATTCAGGTGAGAAACTGCAGAAGCTGGTGACTGAGTTTAGTATAGTTTGTGAAAGAAGAAAGCTGAGAGTAAATGTGAATAAGAGCAAGGTTATTAGGTACAGTAGGGTTGAGGGACAAGTCAATTGGGAGGTAAGTTTGAATGGAGAAAAACTGGAGGACGTGAAGTGTTTTAGATATCTGGGAGTGGATTTGGTAGCGGATGGAACAATGGAAGCGGAAGTGAGTCACAGGGTGGGGGAGGGGGCGAAAGTTCTGGGAGCGCTGAAAAATGTGTGGAAGGCAAGAACATTATCTCGGAAACCAAAAATGGGTGTTTGAAGGAGTAATGGTTCCAACAATGTTATATGGTTGTGAGGCATGGGCTATAGATAGAGTTGTGCTGAGGAGGGTGGATGTGTTGGAAATGAGATGTTTGAGGACAATATGTGGTGTGAGGTGGTTTGATCGAGTAAGTAATGAAAGAGTAAGAGAGATGTGTGGTAATAAAAAGAGTGTGGCTGAGAGAGCAGAAGAGGGTGTTTTGAAATGGTTTGGTCACATGGAGTGAATAAGTGAGGAAAGATTGACAAAGAGAATATATGTGTCAGAGGTGGAGGGAACGAGAAGTGCATGAGTGAATAAGTGAGGAAAGATTGACAAAGAGAATATATGTGTCAGAGGTGGAGGGAACGAGATGGAGTGAAAAAGATTTTGAGAAATCGGGGCTTGAATATGCAGGAGGGTGAAAGGCGTGCAAAGAATAGAGTGAACTGGAATGATGTGGTATACCGGGGTCGACATACTGTCAATGGATTGAACCAGGGCATGTGCAGCATCTGGGGTAAACCATGGAAAGTTTTGTGGGGCTTGGATGTGGAAAGGGAGCCGTGGTTTCGGTGCATTATACATGACAGCTTGAGACTGAGTATGAACGAATGTGGCCTTTGTTGTCTTTTCCTAGCACAACCTTGTGTGTGTGCGAGGGGAGGGGGGTGTAATTTCATGTGTGGCGAGGTGGGGATGGGAATGAATAAAGGCAGCAAGTATGAATTATGTACATGTGTATATAGGTATACGTGTGCGTATGTATATGTATGAAAACGTTGAAATGTACAGATATGTATATGTGCGTGTGTGGACGTGTATGTATATACATGTGAATGTGGGTGGGTTGGGCCATTCTTTGGTCTGTTTCCTTGTGCTACCTCGCTAATGCTGGAGACAGCAACAAAGTATATTCCCTCAAAGGCCCAGTCCTCTGTTCTTTACACTACCTCGCTAATGCGGGAAATGGCATATAAGGGGAGTGGGGAAGGTATGGGATGTATTTAGGGAAGTAGTGATGGCATGCACAAAAGATGCTTATGGCATGAGAAACGTGGGAGGTGGGCAGATTAGAAAGGGTAGTGAGTGGTGGGATGAAGAGGTAAGGTCATTTGTGAAAGAGGAGAGAGAGACATTTGGACGATTTTTGCTGGGAAATAGTGCAAATGACTGGGAGATGTATAAAAGAAAGAGGCAGGAAATCAGGAGAAAGGTGCAAGAGGTGAAAAAGAGGGCAAATGAGAGTTGGAGTGAGAGAGAATCATTAAATCTTAGAAAGAATAAAAAGATGTTTTGGAAGGAGGTAAATAAAGTGCATATGACAAATGGGGATATCAGTGAAGGGGCTAATGGGGAGGTAATAACAAGTAGTGGTGATGTGAGAAGGAGATGGAGCGAGTATTTTGAAGGTTTGTTGACTGTTAGATGACAGATTGGCATATATAGGGTGTTTTGGTCGAGGTGGTGTGAGGTCAGGGAAAATGGTTCGGTAAACAGAGAAGAGGTAGTGAAAGATTTGCAGAAGAAAGCCGGCAAGGTGGCGGGTTTGGATGGTAATGCAGTGGAATTTATTAAAAATGGGGTTGACTGTGTTGTTGACTGGTTGGTGAGGATATTCAATGTATGTATGGCTCATGGTGAAGTACATGAGGAGTGGCATAATGCATGCATGGTAACAAGGTACAAAGGCAAAGGGGATAAAGGTGAGTGTTCAAATCACAGAGGTATGAGTTTGTTGAGTACTCCTGGGAAATTATATGGGACGGTATTGATTGAGAGGGTGAAAGCATGTACAGAGTATCAGATTGGCGAAGAGCAGTGTGGTTTCAGAAGTGGTAGAGGTTGTGTGGATCAGGTGTTTGCTTTGAAGAATATTTTTTTTTTTGTCATACTTAAAAGTATGTCGCTGTCTCCCGCATTAGCGAGGTAGCGCAAGGAAACAGACAAAAGAATGGCCCAACCCACCCACATACACATGTATATACATAACGCCCACACACGCACATATACATACCTATAAATTTCAATGTATACAAACATAAACATGCATAGACATATACATATATAAACATGTACATATTCATACTTACTGCCTTCATCCATTCCTGTTGCCACCCCATCACACATGAAATGGCATCCCCCTCCCCCAACACACATGTGAGGTAGTGCTCAGAAAAGACAACAAAGACCACATTCGTTCACACTCAGTCTCTAGCTGTCATGTGTAATGCACAGAAACCGCAGGTACCTTTCCACATTCAGGCCCTACAAAACTTTACATGGTTTACCCGAGACGCTTCACATGCCCTGGTTCAATCCACTGATGGCACGTCGACCCCGGTATATCACATTGTTCCAATTCACTCTATTCTTTGCACGCCTTTCACCCTCCTGTATGTTCAGGCCCTAATCGCTCAAAATCTTTTTCACTCCATCCTTCCACTTCCAATTTCGTCTCCCACTTCTCATTCCCACCACCTCTGATGCATATATCCTCTTGGTCAATCTTTCCTCACTCATTCTCTCCATGTGACCAAATCATTTCAACACACGCTCTTCTGCTCTCTTAACCAATTTTTACTGCCACACATCTCTCTTACCCTTTCATTACTTACTCGATCAAACCACCTCACACCACATGTTGTCCTTAAACATCTCATTTCCAACACATCCACCCTCCTCTGTACAACCTTATCTACAGCACATGCCCTGAAACCATATAGTATTGTTGGAACTACTATTCCTTTAAACATGTCCATTTTTGCTCTCCGAGATAACATTCTCTCCTTTCACACATTCTTCATCACTCCCAGAACCTTCACACCCTTACATCCCAATTAACTTGTCCCTCAACCCTAGTGAGCCTAATAACCTTGCTCTTATTCACATTTACTCTCAACTTTCTCCTTTCACACACTTTTCTAAACTCAGTCACCAACTTCTGCAGTTTCTCACTTGAATCAGCCACTAGAGCTGTATCATCAGCGAACAACAACTGACTCACTTCCCAGGCCCTCTCATCCACAACAGACTGCATACTTGCCACTCTCTCCAAAACTCTTGCATTTACCTCCCTAAGCACCTCATCCATAAACAAATTAAACAACCATGGGGACACCTCTGCCACAGACTGACCTTCACTGGGAACCAATCACTCTCCTCTCTTCCTACTCATACACATGCCTTACATCCTTGGTAAAAACTTTTCACTGCTCCTAGCAGCTTACCATATACTCATAAGACTTTCCACAAAGCAGCCTAGCAACCCTGTTATATGCCTTCTCCAGATCCATAAATGCTTCATACAAATCCATCTGTTTTTCTAAGTATTTCTCACACATTCTTCAAGGCAAGTGGCTGTGTGTGTGTGTGTGTGTGTGTGTGTGTGTGTGTGTGTGTGTGTGTGTGTGTGTGTGTAAAAGGATGTCTTTCTTCGTCTGTTTCGTGGTGCTACCTCGCTGACACAAGAAACATTGACCAAATATGAAAAGAATGTTTGCAAACTGTTATACTTATATAAACTCATTTTAGCAATGCAAAGGATGATGGTTGTATTGAAAATTTTTATCACTATGTACAAGAAGAAAAAATGTAATTCAATTTCATTAAAATGAGTTTATGTTAGCACAGAAGTGAATTTGTTAGTAATATCCATAAGCCATGGTGATAGTACATAAACTGTTATAAGAAATCAAAATATGTAAAAATCTTGTGAAAAACCATATGGCAATATTTTTTGCATTACTAATCACAATGAAAATACCAATATGTAGTCCTTTGCATACCAAGATGTACTATCCAAGGAAGAAGTTCTACACTTGTGGGGCCCCATCTCAAAAATTCTTTATAACTTCTTAAATTTCAGTACACTTTCTTATACCATTCTTATACTATAAAAGTATTTCTTCAAATCTTTTAACAAATTTCTTGCTTATTCTATGTTATGTCCCTATGTCTTCTGAAGAACTATTCACAGTATATATCTATGATCTGTTTAGAAACTTTAAAGTTATGATCAGGTCATCCCTCAACCTTCTATCTTCCAAGGTGAGCAAATTTGGAACCTATAGCCTTTCCCTATGACTCAGGTCTCTTAATTCTTTTCCCATTTTTGTTTCTTCTCTATTAGCACCCTGTGCCTCTTTAGGTGCAGTGACCAAACCTAAGAAGCATATTCTAGTTTTGGTCCCACATACAGTTTGCTGAATATTTCCTTTTCCATTAACTCAAATGCAATGCTAATAATTTCTGACAGACAGCTGGTCTCCTTAACTATTCCCCTAAGGTGGGACCCTGACAAGAGATTCCTGCAGCTAGTCTCCTGCTAGAAGATAACCATACAGGGGGTCTTTTTTTGGTGTGACCCTTCCTCATTACTTTACATTTACTTGGGCTACATTTCACCAACCATGTATCAGACTAACTGTGGAGTATGTCAAGGTCCCCTTGTAAGCTCATGAAACCCCCCATGCTTTTCACTTCTCACATGACCTTTGAATCACTGGCAAACATATTCAGGTAGGAATCCATACCTTCTGGTAAGTAATGTCTGTGTGTGTGCTACAGGGATAATAGTATGGTATGACACTTTCTGATATTTACATTACACATTTTCAAATGTTGCAGCTCCAGGGAGGTGACTTTGAAGAAATGACTTTTGCCATACTTTAGGTTGCTCAACTCTAGCCCTGAACAATATCATAACTTCTTTTGTTCAGTTCTATATCACATGCCAAGTAATACTCTATACTCAGAAAATGAATGCATTCACAATGCAAAATAGATAGAAAAAATTCTGAACCAAAATGTACATACTGACTCCAGGAATTAAAGATAAGAAACATTACCAGAACATACAGCCAACCAACCAACTAAGATCAGTTTAGCATTTTTCAATCTGCTCAGACAAAATCTACCTCTACCAACTGACTACAGCCTCGCATTCAACCAACCAGATTCAGATTAGATGTGTCCTTCCACATCTTCCACGTCTAAGACACTTACCTTTCTGCTGTATAACATTCTCTGACCCACTTCCAATTTACCCAATATAATGTACGGAAGTCCAAAGACAACTATTTGATAAAAACAATAACTTGACAGAGGTGTTCATTCACATGGGAAAATTAAAACTTTATAGACAAACTGAGGATGAAGTAAAGCCCTCAGATTAGTTCTCCACCTATATTTTCCATTAAAGGACATTACTCATCATTTAATGAGGTACAGATAAAAAACTCAATTGTAATCCAAGAAGCAGCTAAATCATGACATGTCAAGATAAAGATCCTAAACCTTTGGTGCAATTTTTGGCAAACATCCTCCACTTACCATCAACTATGTAGTTCTCTCACAAGCCATTGGGTTATCATATAACAGAAGAAAATAGGCTGCTAATCTTTATGTCACAGTGACATCCACTGCATAAAACATAGCTATAATGAGTCCTGCAGGTGGTTTGAAAATATCTGTAGAAAAACAATGTTGTAGAAAAACATAGTTATGATTTCCCAGCTTAGTGGTAACCACCTTCTGTAACTATATTATGCAGCCACAATCCCTCCCACTTTGTTGTCTTACACTTCAGTCTCTCAAAAGTCATCAAGAGAAGAGTCATCAAGAGAAAAGTTACACTCTAAGCACTACAGTTTAAGGCTAAGCTCATGACACATATCATTTAGTTTGCCAGCTCCATGAGTTAGTCTACAATATAAGGATGGTTATGTTTTGCTGTGATGTTAAATACAGACTATATTCTAGTGAATATTCTACTCTCTTACTGGCCAATCGTTCTGTAATAACTAGAACTGCTATGACACAAATATAAATTTCTTTACAAATGTTTTATCCTGTGCTGTTCTTATGGGTGTCTATAGCAATGGCCTATGGGAAGCCCTAGATTAGTAAAAATTCATTTCAGTATTACATGTTACAAAAAATGTTTCCATGGTGTATTTTCTTTATCACCCAAGAATATTGACAGCGAGTTATAGACTGTTGATTACCTATTTGAGATATAAACAAATATACAAAATGTCTCTCTGATACATATTCTTGATTTTCCATGAATGACATGCATTGTGCATCAAATGTTAGACTCTGGTGGTACTGTTGTAATGCCAGTGACACTTACTGGAGGCCTTTAATATCACTCTCTGAAGCTATTAATCAATACATATGTTCCTTAATAGGTAGTCAAAATAACAGGCATTACTTTTGACAAAAAACTTCTTCTATGGGTTTTCTTATACTTAATCATTACTAGTAATAAAGTGTTTCTTTGTGGCAAACCTCCCATATGGGTAGCCGTCACACATAACCTATCAATCATCACTATAATGTGTGACTTCCTACATGGCCTGTCAAGAAAATTAAAGATAGCTTTCTATTTGGGCTGTTTTTAGTTATTTATGCTTGATCAAAACAATATACAAGACATACAAAAGGAATTTTAAATGATTTACATATGATCAAATTTACAAGACAATCTCAGATCCTACAATCAATTTCCTTTAAAATTGATTTAATACAAGCCTAAAAATCCTTCTCTTTAAATAATTTTATAATGAATATAAAGTTAGAATGGGTGGGGTAAATTATTTCTATTTTGCAGCCCCAGGACACCTTTTATGGGGCCTGTAGCTTCAAGGTTACAACCCATGCATGAACAGGGCAAAACAGACTCCTCTAGGGAAAGGTCCTTGAAAAGAATTTTGGTGATACAGCCTTAATGAAGGTGACTTTTTCCTTACGATGCAACCACTTGCAGGCAATGAGGAAAGGACTGCTGTGAATAGCAAAACATGGAAGGTAAATTTGTGATGCACATGGTTCATCCCAGAAGCTGGTCATAAATGTTAATCCCATGAATAATCAGTAGTGTCACGCTTATTCCTTACTACCTCTGAATTATTGGAACCAAACTCTTTTTATTACCACACATCTCTCTTACCCTTTCATTACTTACTCGATCAAGCCACCTCACACAACATATTGTCCTCAGACATCTCATTTCCAGCACATCCACCCTCCTCCGCACAACTCTATCTATAGCCCATGCCTCACAACCATATAAGATTGTTCAATTCTAGGATGAAAATGTGAATGTCAGAGCCAAAGTTGCCCTTACTCATATACCTTGATTAAGTAAGCTTAAAAGCCTTTGGCACAACAACAAAAATTTCTGAGGATGTGTATGGAGATTCTAACTTTGAGGATTTGCTTAGCAAAGCATTTAGATGACTTACATCTATAAGATTATGCCTGAATTCAATTTAAGGGTCATTATTTCTACAAAAAAGAGTTGCACCAGACTTTGCCTATATGAGGTTACCCCATGAGTGAAAAGTGAATTTTTACAAGGCTGCATCATTGGGAGCACAGACTCAACACAAAGAAATTATCAATCTAAAGGAGTCCACATGCCTCTGCTGCTACTACAGGAGTGTCTGGAAAGAGATCCTCAGTGACATCAGAACTAGAATTTTCTCTTAAAAAGATGGTCTAGGGTCAGGGCCTCTGAGAGGAATTTTATCACAGGGTATAAAGTTTCTTTTGGGTCCCCTTCCCTTATCCATTCATTAGTCATCCTGTTTCTATTCACCACAGCTTTATGCCATGAGCTGTACGGCCAAAATGGGTATGGAAGAAGAGAGAGGGGTGGAATGGAGCAATTTGTTGATTTCCTGCATTTGAGGCCTTATGCTCCCAGACTCCCTCATGATAAATACCAACATATATAAATAACTGAGTTTGGTAAAGTGTGTGAAAGAAGAAAGTTAAGAGTAAATGTGAATAAGAGCAAGGTTATTAGGTACAGTAGGGTTGAGGGTCAAGTCAATTGGGAGGTAAGTTTGAATGGAGAAAAACTGGAGGAAGTAAAGTGTTTTAGATATCTGGGAGTAAATCTGGCACCGGATGGAACCATGGAAGCGGAAGTGAATCATAGGGTGGGGGAGGGGGCGAAAATCCTGGGAGCCTTGAAGAATGTTTGGAAGTCGAGAACATTATCTCCGAAAGCAAAAATGGGTATGTTTGAAGGAATAGTGGTTCCAACAATGTTGTATGGTTGCAAGGCGTGGGCTATGGATAGAGTTGTGCGCAGGAGGGTGGATGTGCTGGAAATGAGATGTTTGAGGACAATATGTGGTGTGAGGTGGTTTGATCAAGTAAGTAATGTAAGGGTAAGAGAGATGTGTGGAAATAAAAAGAGCGTGGTTGAGAGAGCAGAAAAGGGTGTTTTGAAATGGTTTGGGCACATGGAGAGAATGAGTGAGGAAAGATTGACCAAGAGGATATATGTGTCAGAGGTGGAGGGAACAAGGAGAAGTGGGAGACCAAATTGGAGGTGAAAAGATGGAGTGAAAAAGATTTTGAGTGATCGGGGCCTGAACATGCAGGAGGGTGAAAGGCGGGCAAGGAATAGAGCGAATTGGATCGATGTGGTATACCGGGGTCGACGTGCTGTCAATGGATTGAATCAGGACATGCGAAGCGTCTGGGGTAAACCATGGAAAGTTCTGTGGGGCCTGGATGTGGAAAGGGAGCTGTGGTTTCGGGCATTATCACATGACAGCTAGAGACTGAGTGTGAACGAATGGGGCCTTTGTTGTCTTTTCCTAGTGCTACCTTGCACACATGAGGGGGGAGGGGGATGTTATTCCATGTGTGGCGAGGTGGTGATGGGAATAAATAAAGGCAGACAGTATGAATTATGTACATGTGTATATATGTATATGTCTGTGTGTGTATATATATGTGTACATTGAGATGTATAGGTATGCATATTTGCGTGTGTGGACATGTATGTATATACATGTGTATGGGGGTGGGTTGGGCCATTTCTTTCGTCTGTTTCCTTGTGCTACCTCGCAAACACGGGAGACACCGACAAAGCAAAATAAATAAATATAAATATTTATTTTCTTTTCTTTTCTTTTCTTTTTTTTTTTTTTTGCTGTCTCCCGCGTTTGCGAAGTAGCGCAAGGAAACAGACGAAAGAAATGGCCCAACCCACTCCCATACACATGTATATACATACGTCCACACACGCAAATATACATACCTACACAGCTTTCCATGGTTTACCCCAGACGCTTCACATGCCCTGATTCAATCCACTGACAGCACGTCAACCCCGGTATACCACATCGATCCAATTCACTCTATTCCTTGCCCTCCTTTCACCCTCCTGCATGTTCAGGCCCCGATCACACAAAATCTTTTTCACTCCATCTTTCCACCTCCAATTTGGTCTCCCACTTCTCCTCGTTCCCTCCACCTCCGACACATATATCCTCTTGGTCAATCTTTCCTCACTCATTCTCTCCATGTGCCCAAACCATTTCAAAACACCCTCTTCTGCTCTCTCAACCACGCTCTTTTTATTTCCACACATCTCTCTTACCCTTACGTTACTTACTCGATCAAACCACCTCACACCACACTCTGTCCTCAAACATCTCATTTCCAGCACATCCATCCTTCTGCGCACAACTCTATCCATAGCCCACGCCTCGCAACCATACAACATTGTTGGAACCACTATTCCTTCAAACATACCCATGAAATATAAATATATATATATATATATATATATTTCTCATATGTATATATATGTATGTGTGTGTGTGTGTATATGTGCGTATGTATGTGTATGTGTGTGTATGTGTATATGTATATATATATGTATATTATCCCTGGGGATAGGGGTGAAAGAATACTTCCCACGTATTCCTCGCGTGTTGTAGAAAGCGACTAGAGGGGACGGGAGAGGGGGCCAGAAATCCTCCCCTCCTTGTATTAACTTTCTAAAATGGGAAACAGAAGAAGGAGTCACGCGGGGAGTGCTCATCCTCCTCGAAGGCTCAGAGTGGGGTGCCTAAATGTGTGTGGATGTAACCAAGATGTGAAAAAAGGAGAGATAGGTAGTATGTTTGAGGAAAGGAACCTGGATGTTTTGGCTCTGAGTGAAACGAAGCTCAAGGGTAAAGGGGAAGAGTGGTTTGGGAATGTCTGGGGAGTAAAGTCAGGGGTTAGTGAGAGGACAAGAGCAAGGGAAGGAGTAGCAATACTCCTGAAACAGGAGTTGTGGGAGTATGTGATAGAGTGTAAGAAAGTAAATTCTCGATTAATATGGGTAAAACTGAAAGTTGATGGAGAGAGGTGGGTGATTATTGGTGCATATGCACCTGGGCATGAGAAGAAAGATCAAGAGAGGCAAGTGTTTTGGGAGCAGCTGAATGAGTGTGTTAGTGGTTTTGATGCACGAGACCGGGTCATAGTGATGGGTGATTTGAATGCAAAGGTGAGTAATGTGGCAGTTGAGGGAATAATTGGTATACATGGGGTGTTCAGTGTTGTAAATGGAAATGGTGAAGAGCTTGTAGATTTATGTGCTGAAAAAGGACTGATGATTGGGAATACCTGGTTTAAAAAGCGAGATATACATAAGTATACTTATGTAAGTAGGAGAGATGGCCAGAGAGCGTTATTGGATTACGTGTTAATTGACAGGCGTGCGAAAGAGAGACTTTTGGATGTAAATGTGCTGAGAGGTGCAACTGGAGGGATGTCTGATCATTATCTTGTGGAGGCTAAGGTGAAGATTTGTATGGGTTTTCAGAAAAGAAGAGTGAATGTTGGGGTGAAGAGGGTGGTGAGAGTAAGTGAGCTTGAGAAGGAGACCTGTGTGAGGAAGTACCAGGAGGGACTGAGTACAGAATGGAAAAAGGTGAGAACAATGGAAGTAAGGGGAGTGGGGGAGGAATGGGATGTATTCAGGGAATCAGTGATGGATTGCGCAAAAGATGCTTGTGGCATGAGAAGAGTGGGAGGTGGGTTGATTAGAAAGGGTAGTGAGTGGTGGGATGAAGAAGTAAGAGTATTAGTGAAAGAGAAGGGAGAGGCATTTGGACGATTTTTGCAGGGAAAAAATGCAATTGAGTGGGAGATGTATAAAAGAAAGAGACAGGAGGTCAAGAGAAAGGTGCAAGAGGTGAAAAAAAGGGCAAATGAGAGTTGGGGTGAGAGAGTATCATTAAATTTTAGGGAGAATAAAAAGATGTTCTGGAAGGAGGTAAATAAAGTGCGTAAGACAAGGGAACAAATGGGAACTTCAGTGAAGGGCGCAAATGGGGAGGTGATAACAAGTAGTGGTGATGTGAGAAGGAGATGGAGTGAGTATTTGAAGGTTTGTTGAATGTGTTTGATGATAGAGTGGCAGATATAGGGTGTTTTGGTCGAGGTGGTGTACAAAGTGAGAGGGTTAGGGAAAATGATTTGGTAAACAGAGAAGAGGTAGTGAAAGCTTTGCGGAAGATGAAAGCCGGCAAGGCAGCAGGTTTGGATGGTATTGCAGTGGAATTTATTAAAAAAGGGGGTGACTGTATTGTTAACTGGTTGGTAAGGTTATTTAATGTATGTATGACTCATGGTGAGGTGCCTGAGGATTGGCGGAATGCGTGCATAGTGCCATTGTACAAAGGCAAAGGGGATAAGAGTGAGTGCTCAAATTACAGAGGTATAAGTTTGTTGAGTATTCCTGGTAAATTATATGGGAGGGTATTGATTGAGAGGGTGAAGGCATGTACAGAGCATCAGACTGGGGAAGAGCAGTGTGGTTTCAGAAGTGGTAGAGGATGTGTGGATCAGGTGTTTGCTTTGAAGAATGTATGTGAGAAATACTTAGAAAAGCAAATGGATTTGTATGTAGCATTTATGGATCTGGAGAAGGCATATGATAGAGTTGATAGAGATGCTCTGTGGAAGGTATTAAGAATATATGGTGTGGGAGGAAAGTTGTTAGAAGCAGTGAAAAGTTTTTATCGAGGATGTAAGGCATGTGTACGTGTAGGAAGAGAGGAAAGTGATTGGTTTTCAGTGAATGTAGGTTTGTGGCAGGGGTGTGTGATGTCTCCATGGTTGTTTAATTTGTTTATGGATGGGGTTGTTAGGGAGGTAAATGCAAGAGTTTTGGAAAGAGGGGCAAGTATGAAGTCTGTTGGGGATGAGAGAGCTTGGGAAGTGAGTCAGTTGTTGTTCGCTGATGATACAGCGCTGGTGGCTGATTCATGTGAGAAACTGCAGAAGCTGGTGACTGAGTTTGGAAAAGTGTGTGGAAGAAGAAAGTTAAGAGTAAATGTGAATAAGAGCAAGGTTATTAGGTACAGTAGGGTTGAGGGTCAAGTCAATTGGGAGATGAGTTTGAATGGAGAAAAATTGGAGGAAGTGAAGTGTTTTTGATATCTGGGAGTGGATCTGGCAGCGGATGGAACCATGGAAGCGGAAGTGGATCATAGGGTGGGGGAGGGGGCGAAAATCCTGGGGGCCTTGAAGAATGTGTGGAAGTCAAGAACATTATCTCGGAAAGCAAAAATGGGTATGTTTGAAGGAATAGTGGTTCCAACAATGTTGTATGGTTGCGAGGCGTGGGCTATGGATAGAGTTGTGCGCAGGAGGATGGATGTGCTGGAAATGAGATGTTTGAGGACAATGTGTGGTGTGAGGTGGTTTGATCGAGTGAGTAACGTAAGGGTAAGAGAGATGTGTGGAAATAAAAAGAGCGTGGTTGAGAGAGCAGAAGAGGGTGTTTTGAAGTGGTTTGGGCACATGGAAAGGATGAGTGAGGAAAGATTGACCAAGAGGATATATGTGTCGGAGGTGGAGGGAACAAGGAGAAGAGGGAGACCAAATTGGAGGTGGAAAGATGGAGTGAAAAAGATTTTGTGTGATCGGGGCCTGAACATGCAGGAGGGTGAAAGGCATGCAAGGAATAGAGTGAATTGGAGCGATGTGGTATACCAGGGTTGACGTGCTGTCAGTGGATTGAAGCAAGGCATGTGAAGCGTCTGGGGTAAACCATGGAAAGCTGTGTAGGTATGTATATTTGCGTGTGTGGACGTATGTATATACATGTGTATGGGGGGGGGGTTGGGCCATTTCTTTCGTCTGTTTCCTTGCGCTACCTCGCAAACGCGGGAGACAGCGACAAAGTATAATAAAAAAAATAAAATAATATATAAATAAAAGAAAAGAGGATCAGAGAGAAGAAAGCACATTTGATTTGAACATCTTTGTTTACACTACAATACAGATAAGGAAAAAAAATTCACATCGAAACATTTTATATTGCAATGCAGACCTGAACGCTAGTCTTCAATATTTATTTATTTATTTAATATACTTTGTTGCTGTCTCCCGCATTAGCAAGGTAGCACAAGGAAACAGACGAAAGAATGGCCCAACCCACCCACATACACATGTATATACATACACGTCCACACATGCAAATATACATACCTATACATCTCAACGTAAACATATATATACACACAAAGACATATACACATGTACATAATTCATGGTCTGCCCTTATTCATTCCTATTGCCACCTGGCCACACATGAAATGACAAACCCCTCCCCCCACATGTGTGCGAGGTAGCGCTAGGAAAAGACAACTAAGGCCACATTCGTTCACACTAAGTCTCTAGCTGTTATGTATAATGCACTGAAACCACAGCTCCCTTTTCACATCCAGGCCCCACAAAACTTTCTATGGTTTACCCCAGATGCTTCACATGCCCTGGTTCAATCCATTGACAGCACGTCGACCCTTGTATACCACATCATTCCAATTCACTCTATTCCTTGCACTCCTTTCACCCTCCTGCACGTTCAGGCCCCGATCACTTAGAATCTTTTTCACTCCATTTTTCCACCTCCAATTTGGTCTCCCACTTCTCCTCGTTCCCTCCACCTCTGACACATATATCCTCTTGGTCAATCTTTCCTCACTCATTCTCTCCATGTGACCAAACCATTTCAAAACACCCTCTTGTGCTCTATCAACCACACTCTTTTTATTTCCACACATCTCTCTTACCCTTTCATTACTTACTCAACAAACCACCTCACACCACATATTGTCCTCAAACTTCTCATTTCCAGCACATCCACCCTCCTCTGCACAACTCTATCTATAGCCCATGCCTCGAAACCATATAATATTATTGGAGCCACTATTCCTTCAAACGTACCCATTTTTGCTTTCCGAGATAACATTCTCGCCTTCCACACATTTTTCAATGATCCCAGAACCTTCCCTCCCTCCCCCACCCTATGACTCACTTCTGCTTCCCTGGTTCCACCTGCTGCCAAATCCACTCCCAGATATCTAAAACGCTTCACGTACTCCAGTTTTTCTCCATTCAAACTTATCTCCCAATTGACTTGTCCCTTAACATTGCTCTTACTCACATTTACTCTCAGCTTTCTTCTTTCACACACTTCACTAAACTCAGTCACCAGCTTCTGTAGTTTCTCACCCGAATCAGCCACCAGTGCTGTGTCATCAGCGAACAACAACTGACTCATTTCCCAAGCTCTCTCATCCACAACAGACTGCATACTTGCCCCTCTTTCCAAAACTCTTGCATTCACCTCCCAACAACCCCATCCATAAACGAATTAAACAACCACGGAGTCATCACGCACCCCTGCCGCAAACTGACATTCACTGAGAACCAATCACTTTCCTCTCTTCCTACACGCACACATGCCTTACATCCTCGATAAAAACTTTTCACTGCTTCTAACAACTTGCCTCCCACACCATATATTCTTAATACCTTCCAAGAAGAAAGTTAAGAGTAAATGTGAATAAGAGCAAGGTTATTAGGTACAGTAGGGTTGAGGGTCATGTCAATTGGGAGGTGAGTCTGAATGGAGAAAAACTGGAGGAAGTGAAGTGTTTTAGATATCTGGGAGTGGATCTGGCAGCGGATGGAACCATGGAAGCGGAAGTGGATCATAGGGTGGGGGAGGGGGCGAAAATTCTGGGAGCCTTGAAGAATGTGTGGAAGTCGAGAACATTATCTCGGAAAGCAAAAATGGGTATGTTTGAAGGAATAGTGGTTCCAACAATGTTGTATGGTTGCGAGGCGTGGGCTATGGATAGAGTTGTGCGCAGGAGGATGGATGTGCTGGAAATGAGATGTTTGAGGACAATGTGTGGTGTGAGGTGGTTTGATCGAGTAAGTAACGTAAGGGTAAGAGAGATGTGTGGAAATAAAAAGAGCGTGGTTGAGAGAGCAGAAGAGGGTGTTTTGAAATGGTTTGGGCACATGGAGAGAATGAGTGAGGAAAGATTGACCAAGAGGATATGTGTGTCGGAGGTGGAGGGAACGAGGAGAAGAGGGAGACCAAATTGGAGGTGGAAGGATGGAGTGAAAAAGATTTTGTGTGATCAGGGCCTGAACATGCAGGAGGGTGAAAGGAGGGCAAGGAATAGAGTGAATTGGAGCGATGTGGTATACCGGGGTTGACGTGCTGTCAGTGGATTGAATCAAGGCATGTGAAGCGTCTGGGGTAAACCATGGAAAGCTGTGTAGGTATGTATATTTGCGTGTGTGGACTTATGTATATACATGTGTATGGGGGTGGGTTGGGCCATTTCTTTCGTCTGTTTCCTTGCGCTACCTCACAAACGCGGGAGACAGCAACAAAAAAAAGAAAAAAAAAAAAAAAGAAAAAAAAAAAACCTTCCAAGGAGCATCTCTATCATATGCCTTCCCAGATCCATACATGCTACATACAAATCCATTTGCTTTTCTAAGTATTTCTCACATACATTCTTCAAAGCAAACACTTGATCCACACATCCTCCACCATTTCTGAAACCACACTGGTCTTCCCCAATCTGATGCTCTGTACATGCCTTCACCCTCTCAATCAATACCCTCCCATATAATTTCCAAATATATGCAAACATATTCTGAGATTCCAGGAAATTCCCAGGCCTGGGTACAATGTACCCACTGCACCCCCATCTCATTGGCCATGCCTATTATGCATAAATAAATTAATTACCTCTACACTGGAAGGGAGTAACTCATTCCGCAAAAAGGAAGAGCAAGGCTCCAAAAGCTCCAGCCATACCAGAAATCAAAGCTCTTAGCTGACAGTAGCTATAATCTGATACATTTATCTTGAATTTATCATCCTATGCCACATTTATCTTGAATTTATCATCCTATGCCTGAGGCAGGGGTGAGTAATGGAGGGAGGAGCTGGGGTGTCTGAGAGTGCTGAAGAGTGTGTAGAGGCAGAGAACATTGTCATGTGTGTGTGTGTGGGTGTGGGTGTGTGTGTGTGTGTGTGTGTGTGTGTGAAGAAATCATGGTCTTAAAAATGTTATGTGGATGTGAGGCTTTGGCTGTAGATGGAGCTGTGTGGAGGAGGGTGGGTGCATTAGAAATGAAATGGTTGCGGGCAGTATGTGGTGTGAAGTGGATTGACTGAGTAGTGATAAAAGGGTAAGAAAGATGTGCGGTGGTGGTGGTGGTGGTGGTGGTGGTGGTGGTGGTGGTGGTGGGTGGGGGTGGGGGGGTGGGGGGTGTTAGTAAAGAGAGCAGGGGAGGGTGTGCTGACATGGTTTGGACATCTGGAGGGGGTTGAATGGGGAAAGGTTGACTGTGGGGTGTGTGTGTGTGTGTAAGGGGTGGGGAGAGCAGGGAGACTAAGTTTGGAGATGAAGGTATGGACTGAGGTGGATCTCAGCGATCAGGGCCTGAACATACAGGAGGGTGAAAGGCACACACGGGATAGAGGGAATTGGAAAGATGTAGTGTACTTGGATCAACATGCCATCCATGGACTGAACCAGGGAATGTGGAGCATCCAAGATAAACTAAGGAGAGGTGGAGAGGTCTATTGGGCCTGGATGCGGAAAGGGAGCTGTGGTTTCGATACAATATACAACATGGCAGCTAGAGAATGGATGAGTGCTTGTGGCCTTTCTTTGCCTGTGCCTGGCAGTACCTCACTAACTCACGAAATGGCAATGAAATATAAAAAAAAAATAAAAGCTTGAACTAAATGCCTGTGAGAGGACGACATGAAGTGATGATAAATCAGACGTTTAACTTAAAAATAATATCACTTCTTTTCTCTTACTTGCAAGACCCAAAATGCACAAAGTAAGATGCTGTTTCAACAAGAATTTGCCTATTGATGTTTTGAAGTATACCTAGGACTTGTTCAAATAAATATAAACAACCCAATCTGAAGTTTCTTCATATTAAAATATACATCCAAATTGTACAGAAATCTAAAAAAGCCCAGTGGCAATGACCCCACAGAGTTGATTCTCAAAACATCTTTTATGATTTCAAAAATCCTGAAAAACCCTAAGATATAAGAAGTATAATCATAACAATCCTAGCTCCAATTCATACAAATTACTGCTCGGACCATAACCAAAGGATTATAGCACTTTACACAAGTTATTGGCGAAATGCCTAGGACGTTATCATAATTCACCTATTAATGGCCCCATAACCAACATGAGTATATCACTCAACAAGTCAAATTTATGAAACTTAATATATATCTCACTTCAGGAGTTACAGGCTGGTGTAGACTGTTACAATACTTGTCAAACCACGCACACCAATCTACTTTAAACAGCTTTCACTGAACATCTTATAAAATCGGTGTATACTAGTCATCCTAAACTAACCTCTTTTATACATCAACTAACCTAGATGGTTTTTACTGTTTACCACTCAACCTAAGATAGTTCTATGTGTACAAGTTAACCAAGGCTGGTCTTCACTGTTTACCACTCAATCTGGGTTGGTCTTCACTGCTGTAAGTCAACCAGGAATAGTTCTCACTGTTTATGTCAAACTGGGCTGGTCTTCACTGCTTACCACTTATCTTAAACTGGTCAACCGCAGTTACTCTTCACTTTCTACTAGTCAATGTTTGTTTGTTTTCACTGTATTTGTCAACCTCTGCTACTTTTCACTGTCAATTGTTCAACCTAGACTGGTCTTCCTAATGTATCCGACACTATAGGTTGGTCTTCACTATAAACCCTTCACTGTATACCAATCACCTACGCTATCTTTTACTGTACACCGTTTACTTAAGTTACTCTTCACAATAAACCATTCATCCCTATCCACCATTTACCTAACTTCAGGTACTAAGCTACCATTCACTATATACCAGTAAACCGGTCAAACTAGAATACCGTTCTCTATATGCCTGTCAACCTAGAATAGGGTTCCCTTCTCTATGTATCTGTCAACCTAGAATACCCTTCTCAATATACCTGACAACCTAGAATACCCTTCTCTACATACTAATTAGAGTATGCTACCCACCATTGGCCTTCACTACTTACCCACAGTGTTGGAAATTCACAGTTCACCTTGTTGACCTTCCATTCCGGGACTTGGCAAGTGAAATATATCAGAAGTGAATGTTGTCATACTCTGCCATGAATTTTCGTGAGAACTCTTCTAAACATCTTGACAAAACACGACTCGAAGCTCCTGCTGCTCAACCACAGTCCGTTTTCCTTCGAGTACGACAGTACAATCCCTGTGTACGACAGTACGACCCCTGTGCACGACGGTACGACCCTGGGCCATGGTGGTGTAACGTTCGACCTTAAGGTGTCAGGTTCAAGGCCAGGCCATTAACCTTGAGAGACGTTCCAGTGTGCTTGAGGTGTTACGAGTCACATCACATTATCTTTCCATTTGAATACATGAGCAAAAAGGCAACTCATAATTCAGCGCAGCCAACGACTCCCGATATTAAAAAGAGCAAAATCTACAGTGTATATGTTCGTTTTTCTTTTTTGTAATCCCATATTTTACTGAAAGTTGAGAAAAAAAAGTTTTTACTACATGTTTTATTTGAGTTATGAGCTAGGAAGTTCCACAGCGAACCTATTTTTCGACTGCTATTAAACTTAGTGTTTAACAGCATATGGTAATTGTGGCTATGATTACTATTTTTTGAGATGAAAATTTTACACTCGTGGGGTCCAGTCTCTTAACTTATATATATATATATATATATATATATATATATATATATATATATATATATATATATATATATATTCATGATGCGTAGTTTTTATACACGTCGTCACTGTCATTCATTTCATTCCTAATTTTCACTATCAATTTCAATTTACATCTGCAAATTTGAACTGCTTATCTTGTCCAGGACATCCAAGGAATAGATCATGATAACAAAAGAAAAATGAAAGGTAGACCTCGTAAATAATAAGAATAAATAAGGAATTCTTGCTGAAAAAAACAGACACGATAATGTATGCAAATCATATTCACTTAAGAGCAGAGATGCAACAAGAACCATTAAGGAAATTTGCATACGTGTTAGGGGCTTAACGGCGGTTCAACCTACTACCTGAATTACGAAGGAACGCTACGAAATATTATTAAGACAGCCGATTCCTTCAACTTGCATAAGTCAGTCAATCAGGTTGCATAGCATACAACTGACCTTGATCTGCAGGATCAAACAGCCTAGCTGATCCAACCCTCAAGTAAAACCATTATGTTTGGCTGCAGACTGAGCTGCCAACAGACAAATTTACATTATCGGCAAGGGAGGCAATCACTTTATTACTTTCTTTCGTCACTTTTGGAGACTTAATAGATGATGTTAACCCGAAAAAACGTCTATAACCTGTAGACCTAAAGAAGATTTTTGTTGTCAACAAACACAGAAGGAATAGTAATCAGAGTTACAGTAAAAGAAATACTCCCCTATAATTCCTTCAATGTCCTAAGTAGTTTTCATGCTTTTGGGGTCTCATCAAGCTTCTTGATATATCAGAATTTTTCAATTCTGTTATGTAGCGGCAAATTAGGTCGTTACCTATTTGTACTGATCAAGAAGAAAATCTTTCCATCCGCGCCTCCCATCTTTCTCATACAAATACTTCATTTTATATTTTCAACCATTTACATTTACTGTTATATTTCCTATGTTTCTGTGGCCATCACCACAATCATTTGTATTAACTCTTTATTCTCTCCGGTCTGAAATTCATTCTTTATAAATCTTTTTCTGATCTCGAAACCTATCACCGTTTCCTCACGTCAATGAAAAAAAAAAAAAAAAGAATCCGTCTGTTATGCCGATTCGAGGTTCCTGTGCCTCTGTTTCTGTATATCATTTATTTAAGTAATATATGGAGCTTTGATGAACCCAGTGAAATATATTTCTTTACTTAAAACACATCCATTTTTCTGATTTTATCAATCTGTTCTCGGCTACATACAGAACTGAGGACATTAAAAAGTTGTAGACATACAAAATATAATAGTTTATTCACTGTAGTTTCTTCCGACCCAAATAAAATATCAAATATGTGTAAGAGATTCATTATACTGTTGTTTTGTGGGTACTGTTGTAATTACTGTAAACTGAAACCGGAAGAATTTAAAAGTATTCTTTTGTAAACGTGCGGTGGTGCTGGATATAATATGTGGAGAGGGAGCTGTGGCTTCGGTGCATTACACATATAACAACGGAATGTGTGTAACCGGATGTGGTCCTTCTTCGTCTGTTAACGGCGATCAGGTAAAAAAGTATATATATATATATATATATATATATATATATATATATATATATATATATATATATATATATATATGGGTTTTCAGAAAAGAAGAGTGAATGTTGGGGTGAAGAGGGTGGTGAGAGTAAGTGAGCTTGGGAAGGAGACTTGTGTGAGGAAGTACCAGGAGAGACTGAGTACAGAATGGAAAAAGGTGAGAACAATGGAAGTAAGGGGAGTGGGGGAGGAATGGGATGTATTTAGGGAATCAGTGATGGATTGCGCAAAAGATGCTTGTGGCATGAGAAGAGTGGGAGGTGGGTTGATTAGAAAGGGTAGTGAGTGGTGGGATGAAGAAGTAAGAGTATTAGTGAAAGAGAAGAGAGAGGCATTTGGACGATTTTTGCAAGGAAAAAATGCAATTGAGTGGGAGATGTATAAAAGAAAGAGACAGGAGGTCAAGAGAAAGGTGCAAGAGGTGAAAAAAAAAAGGGCAAATGAGAGTTGGGGTGAGAGAGTATCATTAAATTTTAGGGAGAATAAAAAGATGTTCTGGAAGGAGGTAAATAAAGTGCGTAAGACAAGGGAGCAAATGGGAACTTCAGTGAAGGGCGCAAATGGGGAGGTGATAACAAGTAGTGGTGATGTGAGGAGATGGAGTGAGTATTTTGAAGGTTTGTTGAATGTGTTTGATGATAGAGTGGCAGATATAGGGTGTTTTGGTCGAGGTGGTGTGCAAAGTGAGAGGGGTTAGGGAAAATGATTTGGTAAACAGAGAAGAGGTAGTAAAAGCTTTGCGGAAGATGAAAGCCGGCAAGGCAGAAGGTTTGGATGGTATTGCAGTGGAATTTATTAAAAAAGGTGACTGTATTGTTGACTGGTTGGTAAGGTTACTTAATGTATGTATGACTCATGGTGAGGTGCCTGAGGATTGGCGGAATGCGTGCATAGTGCCATTGAACAAAGGCAAAGAGGATAAGAGTGAGTGCTCAAATTACAGAGGTATAAGTTTGTTGAGTATTCCTGGTAAATTATATGGGAGGGTATTGATTGAGAGGGTGAAGACATGTACAGAGCATCAGATTGGGGAAGAGCAGTGTGGTTTCAGAAGTGGTAGAGGATGTGTGGATCAGGTGTTTGCTTTGAAGAATGTATGTGAGAAATACTTAGAAAAGCAAATGGATTTGTATGTAGCATTTACGGATCTGGAGAAGGCATATGATAGAGTTGATAGAGATGCTCTGTGAAAGGTATTAAGAATATATGGTGTGGGAGGCAAGTTGTTAGAAGCAGTGAAAAGTTTTTATCGAGGATGTAAGGCATGTGTACGTGTAGGAAGAGAGGAAAGTGATTGGTTCTCAGTGAATGTAGGTTTGTGGCAGGGGTGTGTGATGTCTCCATGGTTGTTTAATTTGTTTATGGATGGGGTTGTTAGGGAGGTGAATGCAAGAGTTTTGGAAAGAGGGGCAAGTATGAAGTCTGTTGGGGAAGAGAGAGCTTGGGGAGGGAGTCAGTTGTTGTTCGCTGATGATACAGCGCTGGTGGCTGATTCATGTGAGAAACTGCAGAAGCTGGTGACTGAGTTTGGTAAAGTGTGTGGAAGAAGAAAGTTAAGAGTAAATGTGAATAAGAGCAAGGTTATTAGGTACAGTAGGGTTGAGGGTCAAGTCAATTGGGAGGTGAGTCTGAATGGAGAAAAACTGGAGGAAGTGAAGTGTTTTAGATATCTGGGAGTGGATCTGGCAGCGGATGGAACCATGGAAGCGGAAGTGGATCATAGGGTGGGGGAGGGGGCGAAAATTCTGGGAGCCTTGAAGAATGTGTGGAAGTCGAGAACATTATCTCGGAAAGCAAAAATGGGTATGTTTGAAGGAATAGTGGTTCCAACAATGTTGTATGGTTGCGAGGCGTGGGCTATGGATAGAGTTGTGCGCAGGAGGATGGATGTGCTGGAAATGAGATGTTTGAGGACAATGTGTGGTGTGAGGTGGTTTGATCGAGTAAGTAACGTAAGGGTAAGAGAGATGTGTGGAAATAAAAAGAGCGTGGTTGAGAGAGCAGAAGAGGGTGTTTTGAAATGGTTTGGGCACATGGAGAGAATGAGTGAGGAAAGATTGACCAAGAGGATATATATGTGTCGGAGGTGGAGGGAACGAGGAGAAGAGGGAGACCAAATTGGAGGTGGAAGGATGGAGTGAAAAAGATTTTGTGTGATCGGGGCCTGAACATGCAGGAGGGTGAAAGGAGGGCAAGGAATAGAGTGAATTGGAGCGATGTGGTATACCGGGGTTGACGTGCTGTCAGCGGATTGAAGCAGGGCATGTGAAGCGTCTGGGGTAAACCATGGAAAGCTGTGTAGGTATGTATATTTGCGTGTATGGACGTATGTATATACATGTGTATGGGGGGGGGGGCATTTCTTTCGTCTGTTTCCTTGCGCTACCTCGCAAACGCGGGAGACAGCGACAAAGTATAATAATAATAATAATAATAATAATAATAATATATATATATATATATATATATATATATATATATATATATATATATATATATATATATATATATGACAGGAATTAAGTAATCAAGTAAATATACGATGAAAAGTAAAATATAAATATGCGTCTAAGATGAAGCTCAACGGCTGATAACTGAAAATGGCAGGACAAATTACTGGTATCTGCTGGTTCCAGTTCTGATTTTGGAAAGTCTGAAAATAACTTACGATTATGTTTTAAATGAAGCAAACGAAATACGAACCATTTATGTTTTAAGGAGTTAAAGGTAACGAAATTCCTTAATCCAACAAATCTTTATATTTTTCTAACCTATGCTTATATAAACGTTAATTTTGGGAATATTTACATATTATACGATATCTTTTGATATATTTCAGGGAATTAATGGTGGCTCTAAGTACAGAATTCCCTTTTCATTTCTTGCTAGCTGTATATCATCATGAACTACATGTCAAATGAAAAGAAAAAAAATAATGCCAGAATGAATTAAACTTGTCATACGGAATAAAAGCAGTTCACGTTTTCCGCAACACACACATCCACCTCAAATTTTGCCCACTATACTAGTTACATATGGGCCGCCCTGTGCCAGTAATGGCACCTCGAGCACACCCACACCAGACCAGTGTCAGTAATGGCACATCCGTGAACAGGCTGTCATTGACAAGATTTCTTGTCAAAATTAGTCTTGGCGAATCAGTACACACACACACACACACACACACACAGGATTACTACGATATTAACTGCGGATAATTTTTCTGAAGCCTCATCAGTGCTATATAACACATGCACTTCTAAAATAACAGATAAAATTCTACAGCACTTTGTACAGCCAGGATGTAACCTAACCTTGAGAAGAGTATTTTGTTGACATGAAGTTGCTCGGCCACGCATGCGTTGTGTCAGCGGAACAAAACGGTAGTAACACCGTCCACTGAAGCCCTTGAGCCATTAACTCACTGTACTTCATTCAATTATCGATTTTATGATGCCTCACACGACCGAATTCCAACCTTCCAACATCTTCAACCTTCGTTGACAGACAGACACTTGCTATGACGTCATGTAAACATTTGAGTTGTATTTCTAAATTCGTCTGGAAAACACAATAAACATCCAATTTATCATTCTATAAGCTTGAACAAGAAAGTAAAAGAAGCATTAGTGCATTCGACAGTATCTAAGTAATACTTGTTCGTAAAGATCATATTTTTCGCTCTAAAGTGTTCTTTGTAACTAACCACTTAATATGGCAGTTCAGTAATATATGTTACCACCAATCAATTTTTACACGTAAACTTTTTTTCTAATACAATCAAAGCAATTAAGATAGACTTATTCTTAGATATGATTAATTAAAACACATTCCAGGGTAGAGGACCACAACAGCTGCTATACAACGTTGAACGATTTTTTTGTGAAGCAAATATGTCCCTAAGTTAGGAATGATAAGCCTGGCAGCACTGGATATACTATCACATTCGTATTTATTATTACGACAGAAATTGTCAGTCTACAATTCCACCATTATAATGAATTTCAGTACATTTCCAACTGTCACTCGACTTTTTGTGGTGATTTTTTTTTTTTTTGTCTAAAATGATATGTTCTTACAAGTATACATCAACAGTCTGACGAGAAAGTGAAGCTTAAAAGAAAGAAAGAAAAAGAAAAGTTTTCCCTTACTTGTGAACTCATGCGAGTTTTTATCAAAAAGTGCTGAGGAATTTTAAGTCAGAGACGTACTTTAGGGTATCAACTGTCTCTTCTGTATAATTGAGATAACAAGGATAGCTAGTATAGTTAGCAATAGTTTAGTAGAAAATTTGACATAAAGACATAGGTATGTCCACACATGTACGTTAACAGAGACATAGCGAGATTAAAGGCAATATATATATATATATATATATATATATATATATATATATATATATATATATATATATATATATTTGGGAGACCAAATTGGAGGTGGAAAGATGGAGTGAAAAAGATTTTGTGTGATCGGGGCCTGAACATGCAGGAGGGTGAAAGGAGGGCAAGGAATAGAATGCATTGGATCGATGTGGTATACCGGGGTTGACGTGCTGTCAGTGGATTGAATCAGGGCATGTGAAGCGTCTGGGGTAAACCATGGAAAGCTGTGTAGGTATGTATATTTGCGTGTGTGGACGTATGTATATACATGTGTATGGAGGGTGGGTTGGGCCATTTCTTTCGTCTGTTTCCTTGCGCTACCTCGCAAACGCGGGAGACAGCGACAGAGCAAAATATATATATATATATATATATATATATATATATATATATATATATATATATATATATATATATATTTGTTTATGGATGGGGTTGTTAGGGAGGTAAATGCAAGAGTTTTGGAAAGAGGGGCAAGTATGAAGTCTGTTGGGGATGAGAGAGCTTGGGAAGTGAGTCAGTTGTTGTTCGCTGATGATACAGCGCTGGTGGCTGATGCATGTGAGAAACTGCAGAAGCTGGTGACTGAGTTTGGTAAAGTGTGTGGAAGAAGAAAGTTAAGAGTAAATGTGAATAAGAGCAAGGTTATTAGGTACAGTAGGGTTGAGGGTCAAGTCAATTGGGAGGTGAGTTTGAATGGAGAAAAACTGGAGGAAGTGAAGTGTTTTAGATATCTGGGAGTGGATCTGGCAGCGGATGGAACCATGGAAGCGGAAGTGGATCATAGGGTGGGGGAGGGGGCGAAAATTCTGGGGGCCTTGAAGAATGTGTGGAAGTCGAGAACATTATCTCGGAAAGCAAAAATGGGTATGTTTGAAGGAATAGTGGTTCCAACAATGTTGTATGGTTGCGAGGCGTGGGCTATGGATAGAGTTGTGCGCAGGAGGATGGATGTGCTGGAAATGAGATGTTTGAGGACAATGTGTGGTGTGAGGTGGTTTGATCGAGTGAGTAACGTAAGGGTAAGAGAGATGTGTGGAAATAAAAAGAGCGTGGTTGAGAGGGCAGAAGAGGGTGTTTTGAAGTGGTTTGGGCACATGGAGAGAATGAGTGAGGAAAGATTGACCAAGAGGATATATGTGTCGGAGGTGGAGGGAACAAGGAGAAGAGGGAGACCAAATTGGAGGTGGAAAGATGGAGTGAAAAAGATTTTGTGTGATCGGGGCCTGAACATGCAGGAGGGTGAAAGGAGGGCAAGGAATAGAGTGAATTGGAGCGATATGGTATACCGGGGTTGACGTGCTGTCAGTGGATTGAATCAAGGCATGTGAACCGTCTGGGGTAAACCATGGAAAGCTGTGTAGGTATGTATATTTGCGTGTGTGGACGTATGTATATACATGTGTATGGGGGGGGGGGATTGGGCCATTTCTTTCGTCTGTTTCCTTGCGCTACCTCGCAAACGCGGGAGACAGCGACAAAGTATAATAAATATAAATATATATATATATTTTATAATATATATATATATATATATATATATATATATATATATATATATATATATATATATATATATATATATTGTGCACAAAGCATTAATTCTAATGAAATCTAAAAATTCTTTACTTGAATGAAATATACCATAAAAGCCTACGTGAAAGTAATGATAATAAAGTTAAACTGATAATGACTAACAATCCTATCTTACCTACAATATGAATAAAGGGAAAATATGTAGTTACGTTTAAAATCTTAGAATTCACAATTAAATACCCTAATATTAAAACTCATATCTACAACTTACATAATAGCACAATTACTGTATTGATACCTCATTGTTACAATGGCTTTGTTCCTGTAGGACAGACGAGACTCCAGTATTAATAGAGGAGTGTTTAATGAGCCACTGGCCGGCACAGAGTAGCTCGCTGCCAACAATGGGTTACTTGGCGTGGCCATTGTTGTGTGATTATGTATTGCTGAGAAGGGCGGCTTGGCAATTACGCGGTTTGTTTATGCTACTCGACCAAGGTGTTCACTAATGTGTATACTAGTGAAACACTAAACAAATTATCATGTCCTTCGGTAAAACCATGAGCTGTACTCAAGAATATAATATACTTTCCAGCCTTGTTCACTGGGATGGACGAATATAAATTGACTTACTAATTTCTGAGTTTTATCAACAGAAAAACACGAATAGTTTATAAAGTTACATATCCTTGAGCAGGACGGTACGATCCTTGAGCATAATGGTACGATCCGTTAGTCTTTGAGGACGATGGTACGATCTTTGGGCACCACGGTACGACCCCTTGAGCACGATAGTACGACCCTTTTGAGGTGGTATTCCTGCCAAGTTCTTTACGGTCTATTATAATGATACAAGTGACATCAAAATGTTGAGTCATTATAACCTAATATGTTCATCCATAACCTGTCAATCCTTTTCATAGTTCGCGTTCTCCAAGCAACACATACATTGCTGATATATATATATATATATATATATATATATATATATATATATATATATATATATATATATATATATATATATACATATATATATATATATTTTTTTTTTTTTTTTTGCTTTGTCGCTGTCTCCCGCGTTTGCGAAGTAGCGCAAGGAAACAGACGAAAGAAATGGCCCAACCCACCCCCATACACATGTAAATACATACGTCCACACACGCAAATATACATACCTACACAGCTTTCCATGGTTTACCCCAGACGCTTCACATGCCCTGATTCAATCCACTGACAGCACGTCAACCCCGGTATACCACATCGCTCCAATTCACTCTATTCCTTGCCCTCCTTTCACCCTCCTGCATGTTCAGGCCCCGATCACACAAAATCTTCTTCACTCCATCTTTCCACCTCCAATTTGGTCTCCCTCTTCTCCTCGTTCCCTCCACCTCCGACACATATATCCTCTTGGTCAATCTTTCCTCACTCATTCTCTCCATGTGCCCAAACCATTTCAAAACACCCTCTTCTGCTCTCTCAACCACGCTCTTTTTATTTCCACACATCTCTCTTACCCTTACGTTACTTACTCGATCAAACCACCTCACACCACACATTGTCCACAAACATCTCATTTCCAGCACATCCATCCTCCTGCGCACCACTCTATCCATAGCCCACGCCTCGCAACCATACAACATTGTTGGAACCACTATTCCTTCAAACATACCCATTTTTCCTTTCCGAGATAATGTTCTCGACTTCCACACATTCTTCAAGGCTCCCAGAATTTTCGCCCCCTCCCCCACCCTATGATCCACTTCCGCTTCCATGGTTCCATCCGCTGCCAGATCCACTCCCAGATATCTAAAACACTTCACTTCCTCCAGTTTTTCTCCATTCAAACTCACCTCCCAATTGACTTGACCCTCAACCCTACTGTACCTATTAACCTTGCTCTTATTCACATTTACTCTTAACTTTCTTCTTTCACACACTTTACCAAACTCAGTCACCAGCTTCTGCAGTTTCTCACATGAATCAGCCACCAGCGCTGTATCATCAGCGAACAACAACTGACTCACTTCCCAAGCTCTCTCATCCCCAACAGACTTCATATTTGCCCCTCTTTCCAAAACTCTTGCATTCACCTCCCTAACAACCCCATCCATAAACAAATTAAACAACCATGGAGACATCACACACCCCTGCCGCAAACCTACATTCACTGAGAACCAATCACTTTCCTCTCTTCCTACACGTACACATGCCTTACATCCTCGATAAAAACTTTTCACTGCTTCTAACAACTTTCCTCCCACACCATATATTCTTAATACCTTCCACAGAGCATCTCTATCAACTCTATCATATGCCTTCTCCAGATCCATATATATATATATATATATATATATATATATATATATATATATATATATATATATATGAATGGGTAATCGCACTTCATTAGCAGTTCAGGTAATTTTATATATTGAAATTGAATTCTTTACACGTGATGAGGCGGATTTCCCCCAAGACACATACAGTGTATCGTGAAGTCAATGGTAAGGAGAAAAGTGCGTCACTCCACGTTAATCTCTGCCAAAAACAACCTGAAAATAATCTTCGGGTTTTCTACAACATTTTTTTTACTGGACTTACGAACGTATCCTGAAGGATATGATAGATAGGAACATCACTTGCAACATCATACCATCATTTACCACAAGAACAAGAAAACTAGTGACACCATTTTGAGGAACGACCTCAAACAGGACAAGAACCCCACTACAGTCAACCACTGTAGTTTACAAATCCTCCTGCCCAGCTGAAGGTTGGAAACTTCAAAACAACATGAACTACAGCTGTATGACTACTACTACATCATTCAGTCGACGTTCAATACTTCATCTTCAGAACGGAGGAACTTAAACTACACATGCATCAACATCATTAGATGAATCTCACTCGTCATCATCTTACTGAAAACACAATACTGAAACACTGCCACGACCCTACAAGACTACAGATACAAGAAACCATATGGGTACATGAGGAATACAAGCCCTTCAAAAATCATCAAAGTACAGGACTCGATACAATTATTACTCTGTTCCGCAGCCCAAATGACCCGACTCTCTTCCTCCACCGGACATTCCCAAGTGTGGTGACCTCAGGCAAACCCCCTCAACCGCTGATCCAACGAGTCTGACCCCTACCGACCGAGTACACGACCACGCATGGACTCCGAGGGAACACGGTCCACGAATTCATATATCAACCACGTCATCGCTTTCAGCTGTAACGCTTCAAGATGCGATTCTTTCCTGTTTCGTTCACTATACTGTGTTGTATCATTTATAATCAATTTCACGAAAGATGACCTTTGAGGACGCCGGAACGACCCTTGCATGATCGTGCGACCTTTGAGGACGATGGAACGACCCTTAGATATGATGGACTGGCCTACGTGTCACCACGTCAAACGTCGTACCGTCGTGATCAAGTATCAAACCATCATGCTCACGGATCGGATAGTCGTGCTCAAGGATCGTACCGTCATGCTTATGGATCGTACCGTCATACTCACGGATCGTACCGTCATGCTCAAGGATCGTACCGTCATGCTCAAGATCGTACCGTCATGCTCAAGGATCGTACCGTCATGCTCATGGATCGTACAGCCGTGCTCAAGGATCGTACCGTCAGTATCAAGGGTCGTACCCTCGTGCTCAAGGATTGTACCATCGAGCTCAAGGACCGTACCGTCGGGCCCAGGGACCGTACCGTCGGGCCCAAGGACCGTACCGTCGGGCCCAAGGACCGTACCGTCGGGCCCAAGAACCGTACCGTCGGGCCCAAAGGGCTTATGACTTAGGAACTGACAAATGAAAAATCGAGACAGCCTCAGCATTGACCATGGACACCCACGGTACAGAGGCAATGTATTTCTTTTTCCCTTCCGTTGTCAAGGTAGCAACTGAAATGTTAGAATATATATTACTATCTTTTTGTATCCCATATGAAGAAGGATTTGGTTTCTGTAACATGTGCATGTAACCAGAGGTAGGAGGAATGTGTAACATGCATGTCCTCTGTATCCTTAAGCGACACGAGTCAACGGGCGCTCGAAGTTGTAGGTGAAGAAACAGATGATTGTAGCAGATAAGATGGGCGTCAAGGCTGGGTCATCTACATCCAAGATATTCTTTAACACGGAAAACATAACCCCTTGGATTCTTATCTCCTCTAGTCCTGTCTAAAGCGACAGTGTCAGGGGAAGAGGACAAGGCCAGTGTCGGAGCAGCCCACACCCACACAGAGCAGGAACGATGCCCCATACCCTGGTGCTGGAGCTACAGCTGGACGGAAACATTTGACGCAGTGGCGGTCAACTCTGACGTCAGCAGCTGCCGAGGCCTCTGCTGCTGACGCGGTAGGTCAGTGAGGGTCAGCGCCCCCCCCCCCCACACCACACACACACACACACACACACACACACCTGGAGCACGATGACGCAGGCAGACCTGGGGAATAAATCATTTATAAAAAGTGTACAGACGAGTTAAGGAAGCGGTGCAGCTGCTGTGGAGGTGAGGCTGCAATCTACATACTGACGGATGAGAGACGACTGTGATCATCTCCCTGTGGTCTACTGACGTATGTATGTTTGTATGTATTTATGTATGTATGTATGTATGTATGTATGTATGTATGTATGTATGTATGTATGTACGTATGTATGTATGTATATATGTATATATGTATGTACGTACGTATGTATATATGTACGTATGTATGTATGTATGTATGTATGTATGTATGTATGTATGTATGTACGTATGTATATATATATATATGTAAGTATGTATGTATGTATGTATGTATGTATCAACGACCAGCTGATATAACCCGTGATGACCAGTGACCTCGTCACTGGTCATCACAGACCACACAGACCCAAAGCCCAATAAAAACTACTTAACTACTTCAAAAAAGAGATTCCTTAAAAGCAGAAGAATAGGACAGCAAAGCAAAGGTTCTCTCCACCCACCCACCCATCCTGCTGATTGTAAGACATGATGTGCGTCTTGTACAACCATGTTGTGTGTTGTTGATCAGGCTGGGTTGTTCCTGCTGGGTTACCATTTCAGCTCTCATGATCGACTCCAGAAGTTGACATATAACTGATGTGAGGTTAACAGGACGGTAATTAGCAGGCAATTCACGTATATAGGTGTGAGGTCTGCCAGTCTCCAGTCCTGTGGGACCATTCCATCCTGGTAAGATTGTTCAAAAATATAAAGTTACTGGTCCAGCAATCTCGTGTTTGACATCTTTAATTACTCGTGGATAGAAGCGATCAGGACCTGGACTTGTGCTAGTCTTCAACTTACGTGTGTTGGTGCTTCTCAAACTGTGATGGTAAATTCTGGTGTCGTGTGAGTGCTATTCATCACTGTCTCAACATTCGTGACGTTGCTTTCTAATGTAAACACTGAACTAAAAATACCTGTTCAAGGTTGATGTTATGCTTTCATGGTCTACACTGGGTTCCCCATCCTCGTTTACAATGGTTCCTATATCCCACTTCTTATATATATATATATATATATATATATATATATATATATATATATATATATATATATATATATATATATATATCTTATAATTGATATATCTATAAGATCATTTAGGATTTCTATCCCTTGCAATACTCACTTCGTATTCTCTCTTGGTTTGTTTGATAACATATTTCACGTTATCATGTGTTTGTTACAGTGTGTTGCAATACCTGGGTCTTTGTCTGACGTCTTATGTTTGTAGAGTTTATATCTACGCTGTATAGCGGTTCTTGCTACATCTTGGGGACACCATTGATGCTTTTTACTGGTTTCATTGTTCCTGTTGTGGATGGGGAATGAACGTGGCTTGATGGTGGATAAACTGACGCTTACAACTGGCCCATAATTCCGCTGGGCAGGAACCAACAAGGGTCCGACTCTTCAATGCGTCGCACAACACATTAAAATCCGCCTTTTTAGAATTAGGATAATAGTACTGGTTTTATGGGGAGTTGGTCTTAATATTCAGGTCGAGCCTAACCATGTTATGGTCACAAGTGCCTGGATGTTCACCAAGACGGTCGGGTGTTGATCACTAAGAACTCCCGCCATGCAAGAACTACATCGAGTATGTGATCAACTCCCGCCATGCAAGAACTACATCAAGTATATCAGTTTCCCTCGTCGGCTCAGTCACGGTTTGGTTAACTGTCGTCGACAGAGTTGATAAGTCTGGCAGATTCACTTTCTCCACCTGAGACAGTTCGTCAGTTGATTTCTGGAGGATTATCATCCCTCCAGAATGATCGAGTCTTTCTCCTCCTGTATTGCTCGTTGTAAACTCTCGTACATGACAGAGTCAACATCTGCTGGCTGACCAGGGCGTCTATACACAACGTTTATGTAAAGTATGTATGTATGTACGTATGTATGTATGTATGTATGTATGTATGTATGTACGTATGTATATATATATATATTATATATATATGAAAGAGAAAAATGCGTTTTTTCCGTTTACTCCCAAAGACAAATTCACATCATCCGTCGACTGGATATACTCGTAAACACACTTAACTGTTCCTCGTGTTTGGAAAGGCAATAAAAGATGATTACTGTGTCTCCTCTGCACTCCCACACCTGGTGTCAGGATACCGGGGTAATTGTGGTAACGATTGCCTCTACCAACTCAATAAACAAACAGACGACCTCGCCTGGTAAGACGTCCGCCAACCACAACAGAGATGGTTGCGATTGCTTTTTTTCTCTTCTAGTTTTTTGCGAAAAAAATACTGGCAGTGAAATCATTCTTTATTATCATCATTATTATTATTATTCAGTCTGAGGAAAGTGGAAAGGTCTGAGTTATAAATACATGGCAGGAGACCTTGCATCAGGAAGGAAGAATATATTATTCTCTGAGTCAACTCACCTTGAAGACACATCAGAGGTCAGCGTCACTCCTGACATCAACAGATATTGGAAACAACGAATTCCAATAAAGCTTCACAATGTAGATGTTTGTCTTTGCTTAATAGAATTCCATGCCTTACGTTCACTGTTTTGCTTTGCGTCTACTACATCTGCCGCATATATATACCTCCATTATTTTCTACTTGTATGCGTGTGTGAGCGAGCGAGCGACTACTCCTGGTGCGGAAGTGCTCAC